>NC_061075.1:7012121-7071271 GCF_021917145.1 Hypomesus transpacificus | reverse complement strand
CATCGCAGCGTGGGCGTGGTCAAAGGTAAGGCCACGCCCCCGTCATGTCGGGGCCGTATATGCAGGATGTGTTTCAGTGGAATCGAGGTTGTGTCAGTCGTGTGATGTGTCTGTCATGTGATGTGGAAGTCATGTGATTGTGCTTGGCCTCAGCCTTCAGCGCCAACGGGAAGGATGTGATCGTGGACTTCCCCCAGCAGTCTCACTGGACCGGCCTGCTGTCAGAGATGGAGCTGGTGCCTAGCGTGCACCCTGGAGTCAGGTACACACCTCACCCTGGATCACCCTACATGGCTGAGCGCTTAGGGAATCGGGCTACCAATCAGAAGGTTGCCAGTTCGATTCCCGGCCGTGCCAAATGACGTTGTGTCCCTGGGCAGGGCACTTCACCCTACTCGCCTCAGGGGGAATGTCCCTGTACTTACTGTAAATCGCTCTGGATTACAACGTCTGCTAAATGACTACATGTAAATCATGTACTCATCAATGATGCAAACCTATTTTTGAAAATAAATTTCAAATAGTTCTAGAACCTTTCCAAACTTTTTTTTTGTTTTTTTTTCTACGAGTGAACCATCCCATGATCCTCCAGCCGAAATAAATGGTCATAAGGGCATTTTACAAATAGCTCAACAGACTCCTCTCCCCTCCCAGGTGTGACGGCTGTCAGATGTTCCCCATCAACGGCCCCAGGTTCAAGTGCCGGAACTGTGACGACTTTGATTTCTGTGAGAACTGCTACAAGAACCGCAAACACAACACCAGACACTCCTTCAGCAGGATCAACGAACCAGGTGAGAGGAGAGGCGGAGCCTGAGGAGAATATTGAGCCGTGTGTGTATGTCTACGTGCGTGTGTGTCTTCATATACAGTTTGTGTGTAGATACAGATACAGCATTTTGAAATGTGTTTGTGTGCGTGTGTTCACGTCCGTGTGTGGTCTCTCTCCGGAGCGTGTGTTCACGTCCGTGTGTGGTCTCTCTCCAGACCGTGTGTTCACGTCCGTGTGTGGTCTCTCTCCGGAGCGTGTGTTCACGTCCATGTGTGGTCTCTCTCCAGACCGTGTGTTCACGTCCGTGTGTGGTCTCTCTCCGGAGCGTGTGTTCACGTCCGTGTGTGGTCTCTCTCCAGACCGTGTGTTCACGTCCGTGTGTGGTCTCTCTCCAGACCGTGTGTTCACGTCCGTGTGTGGTCTCTCTCCAGACCGTGTGTTCACGTCCGTGTGTGGTCTCTCTCCGGAGCGTGTGTTCACATGTCCGTGTGTGGTCTCTCTCCAGGCCAGACGCCGGCCTTCTGCGGCCGCTCGGGCAAGCAGCTGAAGAAGGCCCACGGCGGGCAGCGCGGCATGCTGATCGACGAGTGGGCCCGCGCCGTCAAGAGCCTCAGCGTGTCGTCCACCGTCAACCAGGCGTCGCGCCTCATCGACGGCAGCGAGCTGTGCTGGCAGTCCTCTGGCTCCCAGGGGAAGGTGGGCGTGGCCGGGGGGAGGGGGGGAGGTGGGCGTGGCCGGGGGGGGAAGGTGGGCGTGGCCGGGGGGGGGAAGGTGGGCCTGGCCGGCGGGGGGAAGGTGGGCCTGGCCGGGGGGGGGGGGGGGAGAGGTGTCAGGACTAGGGTTGGGATCGCGATGGTCATTTCGAACGCTTTCTTGCACTGTTTTTGTTTTAAAGTGGGTGCGAGTAGTAAGGTAGGAGGAGTTTTTGACTTGCTCTCTCTCTCTCTTACCCACTCTCTCTCTTACCCTCTCTCTCGCTCTCTCTCTCGCCCCCTATCTCTGTGTCTCTCTCTCACCCCCTATCTCTGTGTGTGTCTCTCTCTCTGTCTCTCTCTCTCTCTCTCTCTCTCTGTCTTTCTGTGTCTCTCTCTCCCCCCTGCAGCACTGGATCCGTCTGGAGCTCTTCCCAGATGTGCTGGTACACCGGCTGAAGATGACCGTGGACCCTGCAGACAGCAGCTACATGCCCTCCCTGGTGGTGGTCTCAGGTGAGGAACCCTCTCCCCCCTCTCTCCCTCTCCCTCCTCCCTCCTCTCCTCCCTCTCCCCCCTCTCTCCCTCCTCCCCCCTCTCTCTACACTGGGGGCTGTGCCGGCTCGCCCGTTCACCGTTAGCATCGTGGTGTTTTTCCTCTGTAGGCGGCAGCTCCCTGAACAACCTCATCGAGCTGAAGACCATCACCATCAACCCTACGGACACCACCGTCCCTCTGCTGAACGACTGCACCGAGGTGGGTGGACTGGGGGTGATTCGGACCTGCAGACCTCTAGATCTGCAGTCAAATGTCCTGCCACCTCTGAGCTATGTGTAGCCTCCTCCTGTGCTATCTCCAGGACCCAGGGTCCCCCCTGGAGTCCACCTCATACAGGGTCGAGGAGTTCCCTGTATTCTAAAAGCTGCTGTGTGTGTGTGTGTGTGTTCCGCCCCTGTCAGTATCACCGCTACGTGGAGGTGGCCATCAAGCAGTGCCGCAGCTCCGGGATCGACTGTAAGATCCACGGGCTGGCCCTCGTGGGCCGCGTCCGGGCCGAGGACGAAGACCTGGCCACCATCCCCTTCCTGGCCTCCGACAACGAGGAGGACGACGAGGACAAGACCGCCACTGGGAGGTGAGGAGGGGGGGGGGGGGGGGGGGTGTCCAGCTGAGCCGCTAGGTGACTGTGTGGCGGCATCTCTGATGTGGTGTGGTTCCGCTTCTCTGTGTGGTTTATGACGATCTGCACATGGAGAGAGAGGGTGGTGGGGGGGGGGGCGGGGGAGTGGGAGAGAGATCAGAGGGAGAAACGGGAGGAGGGAGCGGGGGATGTGAGAGGGGTTTTAGCAGGAGGGCTGAGGAGATGGGTCTTGTCCGATCCAGAGATCAGCTAAAACGAGAAACGAGGAGCTGGGTACTTTCTAAGAATACAAACGAGCGCACACACGCACATGCGCACACTCATACATACCCACACACGCGTTCTTCCTCCCCAGCCTGGCGAGGAAGAAGTCATCTGGGTTGGAGTCGGCCGCCACCATCCGGACCAAGGTGTTCGTCTGGGGCCTGAACGACAAGGACCAGCTGGGTGGGCTCAAGGGCTCCAAGGTAAACAGCTCCATCTGGGCGGGCCCCAAACACACGTTTAGCCCAGGGCCAAAACGAATATTTCCTCCTGTGGAGTCTCAGGCTGGCCAGGTTGCTCACGTGTTGAGTAAACAAACGGGTCTGGTTCGCTAGCTGCTCATGTTGAAGCCGCCCGAAGCCCGTTAAAGATGTTGGTCGAACACAGCGATGTTGACCGTGTCGTGGGCTGGGAGCAGCTGGTGTTGACCGTGGTGGGGGTCGTCTCTAGATGTTCCGCGGCGCTCACGTCTTGTCGTTCCCCAGATCAAGGTGCCGTCCTTCTCGGAGACGCTGTCCGCTCTCAACGTGGTGCAGGTGGCCGGGGGCTCCAAGAGCCTGTTCGCAGGTGTGTGTGTGTACCAGTGCCAAAACAAGATGCCAATAAGTGTGCCAATAAGTAAAAAAAAAAAAAACTTTTATTCTGAAAAGATCCATCAGAAGTCTAATGTGCACCTGAGCCTCCCAGTCCTCCAGTAACCGCTGCCTCTCCCTGCTCCAGTGACGGCCGAGGGGAAGGTGTACGCGTGCGGCGAGGCCACCAACGGGCGCCTGGGCCTGGGCCTGTCCAGCGGCACCATCCCCATCCCCCGACAGGTGGGGGCCCTCAGCAGCTACGTGGTGAAGAAGGTGGCGGTGCACTCTGGGGGGCGCCACGCCATGGCGCTCACCGTGGACGGCAAGGTGTTCTCCTGGGGAGAGGGCGACGACGGCAAGCTGGGCCACTTCAGCCGGATGTACGCCTCACTTCCTGTCTCTGCACCCACCCATCGGCCGCAGCCATTTCAGAATCATAATAATAGGATTAGAATACGTTCCACTTGTATCGTGCTTTTTTTTAAACACTCAAAAGACACTGCAGGGTGATGAACACACGTGGTCAAATCAGTGATTAGCTGCATGTATGGAGGTCCTCACAGTGGTCACAGTAGTCTCAAACTGTCATTGGAAACAACCACATTTGGCCTCCTTTTTTGCTCAGGGGTCAGTTGTCCCCGCCCTCAAGGCCGTTTGGCCCCCCAAGCCAGGAAGTGAGCAGGAACTAGGTTAATCATCTAGCCAATCGCTAGGTCCCTGGTTCCTTTAAACGAGCGTCGTTTGTCTCCCGTCCAGGAACTGTGACAAGCCGCGGCTGATCGAGGCCCTGAAGACCAAGCGCATCCGGGACATTGCGTGCGGCAGCTCCCACAGCGCGGCCATCACCTCCAGCGGGGAGCTGTACAGCTGGGGCCTGGGGGAGTACGGACGCCTGGGCCACGGGGACAACACCACCCAGCTCCGACCCAAACTGGTACCTCCTCCAGCCCCCAGCCCCTCTCTCTCTCCTGCACGCTCACCTTTGTCCTCTGGCAGTCTCTCTCTCTCTCTCTCTCTCTCTCTCTCTCTCTCTGTCTCTCTGTGTCTCTCTCTCTCTCTCTCTCTGTCTCTCTCACGAGTGACTTTTCTCTCTCGCGCACACTGTCTGCCTTACTGGTGACCTCTGACCTCCTGTGTTTGTGGCGTAGGTGAAGGTGCTTCTGGGTCACCGGGTCATCCAGGTGGCTTGTGGGAGCAGGGACGCCCAGACTCTGGCCCTCACCGATGAAGGTATAGTGTTTCTGGGCAGGGTCCCAGGGCTGGGGGGGGCTGGATGGGGAGGGCGAGGCATCTACAAGCCTACAAGGTGGATCCAGGATCTGCCTACTCACCCTGATGTGGTGATGTCTACAACTGTCAATCTTCTTCCAACGTTAACCAACACAGTCATAAAAAAAATCTAAATAGTCATTTCAGAATTATCAATCTTCTTATCTTCAATTTGTATGTACCTAAAATAATAATAATACTCATCCAAATAGTCATTTCAGCATTCAATGACTATCATCTTTGGAGCTGTTTTGAATGATCTTGGACTCAAAGTAAGCGTGTGTTCCCTGCAGGGCTGGTGTTCTCCTGGGGCGACGGGGACTTTGGGAAGCTGGGCCGGGGGGGCAGCGAGGGCTGCAACGCGCCCCAGAACATCGAGAGGCTCAACGGGCAGAGCGTGTGTCAGATCGAGTGCGGGGCCCAGTTCTCCCTGGCGCTCACCAAGTCTGGAGTGGTGTGGACCTGGTGAGCTCCCCACGGCACAGCCGCTGCCCTCTGGTGGTGAACACGGAGCCTCTCTCTACCGTCACCAGAGGAGTTCACTGCAGCACAGTGCTTTTCTCATGCTGTCTTTCATGCGTACGCAGGCGGCTTTGACGAAAAAGGAAATGTAAAAGTGATGTCAATGTAGACCAGGCCAGGGATTTCCCATTTTTGACATTGTTCATGTCTGGGCTACTTTCACATTGTTTTAAAGGAGCCTCCGTTGGGCGCTGTGTTGACGACGCTCTTGCTCTGTCCAATCAGGGGCAAGGGGGACTACTTCCGCCTGGGCCACGGCACGGACGTGCACGTGCGGAAGCCCCAGATGGTGGAGGGGCTGCGGGGGAAGAGGATCATCCACGTGGCCGTGGGGGCGCTGCACTGCCTGGCCGTCACCGAGACCGGACAGGTGCGCACGCTGGAACGGGGTCCTTTAGCTCGGACGCTTCCATCCACCACTCACAGCACATGGGGGCGGGGGGATTTGAACCGGCAACGTCTTAATCTGTTCCAAACCAAGAAAACTTGCAGTACAGGGGGGTGGGGTAGATTCAAACCCGCAAATAACAAATGATAACCAATAAAACATTGATTTGACCCCCCGCCCTCTAGGTGTACGCGTGGGGCGACAACGACCACGGGCAGCAGGGCAACGGCACCACCACGGTGAACAGGAAGCCCACGCTGGTGCAGGGCCTGGAGGGCCAGAAGATCACGCGCGTGGCCTGTGGCTCCTCCCACAGCGTGGCCTGGACCACCGTGGACATGACCACACCCTCCGTGCACGAGCCTGTGCTCTTCCAGACCGCCAGGGACTCCCTGGGGGCCTCCTATCTAGGTCAGCCTCGACCGCCCGTCTCTCTCTCTGTCTCTGTCTCTCTCTGTCTCTCTCCCTCTCTCTCTCTCTCCCTCTCTCCCTCTCTCTAGACGAGGTCAAAGGTCAGAGTGTCTCCAGACAAGCTTAAAAGATCAGATGACGTCTTGTTAGGCGAGGTTAAAGGTCAAATAACATTTCCTTGAACCAAGGTCAAAGGTCGGGAGACGTCTCTAGACGAGGTGAAAAGGTCAGTTCACTTGTCTCCTGATTGACTGTATATCTGTGTGTGTGTGGCCGGCAGGTGTGCAGTCGGACAGCGGAGACCCGGCCGTGAGTAACAAGCAGAGTGGGCCGAGCAGCGTGAAGCCCCACCGGCCCTCGCTGGCCAAGATCCTGCTGTCCCTGGAGGGCAACCTGGCCAAGCAGCAGTCCTTGTCTCACGTCCTGTCTGCCCTGCAGATCCTGTACGCCAGGTGGGCCCGCCCCCCCGCCACACCTCTCTCCACCCCTCCACACGGCTCTCCTCTGGATGCAGCCCTTTCCATCCGAGTTCAGAGTGCTTTCCGTCTACTGTGTTTTGACTGTGTGTGTGTCTCTGTGTGTGCGTCTACCTTTGTGTGCGTGTGTTCATCAGGGACGCGGTGGTCGGCGCCCTGATGCCCGCCTGCATGATGATTCCCATGGAGTGTCCCTCCAGCCCCCCGGCCCCCCTCTCCGACTCCTCCTCCTCCTCCAGCCCGTCCGAGGCCGAGGGCCCCCCGCTGCCCGCCGAGGCGGAGGAGCGCGTCAGCCCCAACCCCTGGCAGGACCGCAAGGGAGAGGTGAGAATGAAGCCCCCCAGACCAGGGGCACCTCCCCCAGACCAGGGCACTCCCCCAGACCAGGGCACTTCCCCCAGACCAGGGCACTCCCCCCTCCTCCCCCAGACCAGGGGCACCCCCAGGGGTCACGGTCCCAGAACACGGCCCCTCCCCCTGACCTTCCTCCGCTGCGTCCCGTCTCTCCAGGTCAGCTCCTCGGAGGACGCCGTCACGCCCTCGTCGGCCGTCACGCCCTCCGCCGCCGCCGCCTCCGCCCGCCCCTTCATCCCCGTGACCGACGACCCCGGAGCCGCCAGCATCATAGCCGAGACCATGACCAAGACCAAAGAGGTGGGGGAGCCTAGCCGCTTCTAGACACGCGCCCATAGAACTGCACCCAAACCTGCCTGAACCCTCAAGCACCTTCAGGTGTGTCGTATTCTGATCGTCTAGACCGTTCGCGGGAGTTCTGGGAGTTTTCCCCCTTCGTCTTCCTCGAGGGTTGAGGTTGGCTGAGGGGCAGTTCTGTGGGCGTGTGTGAAGCCCTCTGTGACATAGCCCTGCTTGTCAAAACAAGGCTATACAAATACGTCTCATTCGAGTCATCTCTCCGTTCCAGCCTTCAGCTGTATGATCTGAAGTGTTCCTCACCCTCCCAGGCGTCAGGTTGACTGTGTGTTCCTCCTCCCCCCCCCAGGACTCAGAGAGCCAGAACAAGGTGGTGGGTCCGGAGCCCCAGTACCTGGACGAGTTCACCAGCCTCCTGGTCCCCGACGACACGCGGGTCATGGTGGACCTGCTGAAGCTGGCCGTGTCGGTCCGAGCCGGGGACAAGGGCAGGGAGGTGCTCTCGGCCGTGCTGTCGGGCATGGGCACCGCGTACCCGCAGGTGGAGTTCAGGGGTCACGGTGGGGGGGTTTGGGTCAGCCAGGGGGGGCGTGTTATTTAAGTGTTGTAATGTAACCTTTTATGAAGAGTGAGATTTGACCTTTTCAAAACGTGGCCCCTCCCACTTGTCATTAAGAAACTTTTTAATTTAACGACCCACATGTGAAAGCAGTCCTACGCCTCTGGTTTTAGCTGCAGCGTCCAGCAGGATGATCGATAGCTGGGGCGTGTCTGTCATGTCCCATTACTGGGGCTCCCTCTGCCAAAAAACACGGTTTGAACTCGTCCGTTTAAAAATAGAATTTCCCGTCTTTGAGGTAGTTCCCTCCGTGTCCTGCAGGTGGCAGACATGCTGCTGGAGCTGTGCGTGACGGAGCTGGAGGACGTGGCGTCCGACTCCCAGAGCGGCCGGCTGTCCTCCCAGCCCGTGGTGGTGGAGAGCAGCCACCCCTACACCGACGACACCTCCACCAGCGGCACCGTCAAGATCCCAGGTAACACACACACACACGCACACACACTTTCTCATGCACATACACTCGTGGACACCCCTTACGCAGATACGCTCACACACACACAGATATTGTCACGCATGCATACGCAAACGCACGTGGGAACTGGGCTCTGAATAAAATAAGGGTATGTTCATCGGAGTAAAGAGAGAGGCTCTCTCACGCGTGTGCGTGTGTGTGTGTGTGTGTGTGCGTGTGTGTGTGCGTGTGTGTGTGTGTGGTAGGCGCTGAGGGACTGAGAGTGGAATTCGACCGCCAGTGTTCCACCGAGAGACGCCACGACCCTCTCACCATCATGGACGGAGCCAATCGGATCGTCTCCGTCAGATCAGGTGACCCACCAGCAGCAAATCCCGTTCCGAGTCCCCAAAACCTGGCATGCGAACCGAGGTTTTAAGGTCTCAAAGGTGGTTGTCGTCATACGAGGCGAGCTCCTGACGGCTCTCTCTTGTCATTGCTGCATGCCCCAGGGAGGGAGTGGTCTGATTGGTCCAGCGAGCTGAGGATCCCGGGAGATGAGCTCAAGTGGAAGTTCACCAGCGACGGCTCCGTCAACGGCTGGGGCTGGCGCCTCACGGTCTACCCCATCATGCCTGCTGCCGGTCAGGGTTCTCTCTCACACACACACACACACACACACACACACGTTCACATGATCACACACACACACATGCAGTCTCTGAGGTATATTTGCGTCCCCGTCTTTCCGCAGGGCCCAAAGACCTCCTGTCTGACCGCTGCATCCTGTCCTGCCCCTCCATGGCGCTGGTCACCTGCCTGCTGGACTTCCGGCTCAACTTTGCCTCCAACAGGAGCATCGTGCCCCGCCTGGCCGCCTCGCTGGCAGCCTGCGCCCAGCTCAGCGCCCTGGGTAGGAGGAGCTTGGAGCGCTGGGAGAAACAGAGTGGATTCAGGTCTAGGGAGTTGATGCAGGTCTAGGATTTGGATTCAAAACTGTGAGAAATCAGACGGATATGAAGAGTGAGAGCGCGTATATAAATACACACTCAGGACCCGACCCTTCTCGGGTTCGACCCTTAGTTCGATCAGGACGCGTCGAGTCAGAGAGTATCCATTTAGCAGCCGCTTTCATTCAAAGCGACATCGAGAGGGGAGGGGGGGGATTTGATCTCTAGATCGTCTCTAACCACTGAGCTACCCTAGTGCCGTCCCCCCGTTTGACGTGCCGCCGTGCTCTCCTGTGTTCCCCAGCGGCGGGGCATCGCATGTGGGCCCTGCAGCGCCTCCGCAAGCTGCTGACCACCGAGTACGGCCAGTCCATCAACATCAACCGGCTGCTGGGGGACAGCGAGGGGGAGACGCGCTCCATGGTGAGACCAGCGCACAGCACACGCTCCTCCCCCCGCATCTCGACACACGCTCGCTTCTCTCATTTTTCAACCTTGTTTACATGTTTTTCTTTTTTGTATGTGTGTCACCACCTAAAACGCCTCTCCTGCCCCCCTGCTCCAGAGTTTTACAGGCAGTGCGCTGGCCGCCCTGGTGAAGGGCCTGCCCGAGGCCCTGCAGAGGCAGTACGAGTACGAGGACCCCATCGTCAGGGGAGGGAAGCAGCTCCTCCACAGCCCCTTCTTCAAGGTAGGCTGCCGCCAGCTCACAGGTCACCAGTCCTCCCCCTGTGCTCTGCACAGACGGGACAGGCTGCGGTCATGGATTGAAAGGGTGTGTGTGTCGCGTGCAGGTGTTGGTGGCGCTGGCGTGCGACCTGGAGCTGGACGCGCTGCCCTGCTGCGCCGAGACGCACAAGTGGGCGTGGTTCAGGCGCTACTGCACGGCGTCCCGAGTGGCCGTGGGGCTGGACAGGAGGACGCCCCTGCCCAAGCCCTTCCTGGACGAGGTGAGAGCGCGTGACACCGTGTCGAGGATCAGCCCCCCCCCCCCCCTCTCTCCCCACTCCGCCCGAGGCCCTCCAGCAGCCTCTCACCTAACACGCCCCCCCACCCCTCATCCGCCTTCTCCCCCCAAGGTGACCAAGAAGATCCGCGAGCTCATGGCCGATCACGAGAGCCTGAGCGGCCTCCACGAGAGCCACGACGCCTTCCGCCGCGAGCACGACGAGCAGCTGGTGCAGTGGATGAACCGCCGGCCCGACGACTGGACGCTGTCGGCGGGGGGCAGCGGCACCATCTACGGCTGGGGCCACAACCACCGCGGCCAGCTGGGCGGCATCGAGGGGGCCAAGGTCAAGGTGCCCACCCCGACGGAGGCCCTGGCCACGCTGAGGCCGGTGCAGCTGATTGGAGGCGAGCAGACGCTGTTTGCCGTGACGGCGGACGGGAAGGTGAGGGGATGAGGTGGATGATGACTGGATGAGAGGGGATACACTGCTGTCTGTCTGAGACAGGGGAGGGCGCCGTCTCCTCAGCATGGGATGTCACTAAACCTGTTTCTCTCTCTCTCTCCCTCCCTCTCCCTCTCCCTCTCCCTCTCCCTCTCCCTCTCCCTCTCCCTCTCCCTCTCCCTCTCCCTCTCCCTCTCTCTCTCTCTCTCTCTCTCTCTCTCTCTCTCTCTCTCCCTCCCCCTCTCTCCCCATCTCCAGCTCTATGCCACAGGTTACGGGGCGGGCGGCAGGCTGGGGATCGGGGGCACGGAGTCGGTGTCCACCCCCACCCTGCTGGAGTCCATCCAGCACGTGTTCATCCGGAAGGTGGCGGTGAACTCCGGCGGGAAGCACTGCCTGGCGCTGTCGTCCGAGGGCGAGGTGTACTCCTGGGGGGAGGCCGAGGACGGGAAGCTGGGCCACGGGAACCGGAGGTCAGTCTGGGTGGGAGGGAGGGGGAAGGGGGAAGGGAGAGAGGTGGGGTTGATCATGGGGGTGGTCAGGGTTGAGGTGGTGTAGCTGTACTGACTGTGCCGGCTCCCCCCCCCCCAGCCCCTGCGACCGCCCCCGGGTCATCGAGTCCCTGCGGGGGGTGGAGGTGGTGGACGTAGCGGCGGGCGGCGCCCACAGCGCCTGCATCACGGCCAGCGGGGAGCTGTACACCTGGGGCAAGGGCCGCTACGGCCGGCTGGGCCACGGGGACAGCGAAGACCAGCTCAAACCCAAACTGGTGAGTCCTGAACTCACTGGACGCTCCTCACGCGTCAGACACCCTCCGGAGGAAAGGTGGGGGGCGGTGTCTGCGATATGTCGGGGTGCATTCTGGGATTGTAATCGTGTGTGTGTCCAGGTGGACGCGCTGCAGGGCCACCGGGTGATCGACGTGGCGTGCGGCAGCGGCGACGCCCAGACGCTGTGCCTGTCGGACGACGACATGGTGTGGTCGTGGGGCGACGGGGACTACGGCAAGCTGGGCCGGGGCGGCAGCGACGGCTGCAAGGTCCCCATGAAGGTAACGCCCGGTGCGGCCAGCAGGGGGCGCCGTTTGCTCCACAGGGAGGAGGAGGAGGAGGATTTGTTGGACGATTCTGGGATGATGCCGGGATGATAATGAGGAGGATATTGGGGATGATGCTGGGAGGGTGATAATAAGATTGAAATGAGGATTGGAGGGATATATTGATGGGGAGGATGATGATGACCAGGATGAGGATGATGACAGACTGAATGACGCTGTGTGTGTGTGTCTTCTCCCCCTGCTCTCCGGTCAGATCGACTCCCTGACGGGGCTGGGCGTGGTCAAGGTCGAGTGCGGCTCCCAGTTCTCTGTGGCGCTCACCAAGTCTGGGGCAGTGTACACCTGGTACGACCTCCCCTGACCCTGCCCCCCACACAGAGCATCACGCTCCCCCCCCCCCCCCAAGGCCCTGGCGTGACCTGTGTGTGTGTGTGTGTGTGTGTGTCCATCCTCCAGGGGGAAAGGAGACTACCACCGCCTGGGCCACGGCTCGGACGACCACGTGCGGCGACCCCGACAGGTGCAGGGGCTCCAGGGGAAGAAGGTCATCGCCATAGCGACGGGGTCCCTCCACTGCGTGTGCTGCACGGAGGATGGTAGGGGGCGGTCCGCTTCTCATTGACGCGATTGGTCGGCATGGGGAGCAGCTTTTCAGTATTGGTCGATATGAGGGGGCTTTTCACTAGAGGCCTGTTCGGGGTTCCCTTGTTCCGTGTGTATAGCTCCTTGTGCTGTTTGTCTCAGGAGAAGTGTACACCTGGGGGGACAACGACGAGGGCCAGCTGGGAGACGGGACCACCAACGCCATCCAGCGGCCGCGGCTGGTCGCCGCGCTGCAGGGCAAGAAGATCAACCGGGTGGCCTGTGGCTCCGCCCACACGCTGGCCTGGTCCACGAGCAAGCCCACCAACGCTGGCAAGCTGCCCGCTCAGGTACCAGCACTCCCCAGGCCCAGGCCTCACTCCCAGACCCAGGCCTCACTCCCAGGCCTCACTCCCAGACCCAGGCCTCACTCCCAGACCCAGGCCTCACTCCCAGGCCTCACTCCCAGACCCAGGCCTCACTCCCCAGGCCCAGGCCTCACTCCCAGACCCAGGCCTCACTCCCAGACCCAGGCCTCACTCCCAAACCCAGGCCTCAATCCTCACACCTTCTCTCTCTGTGTGTGTGTGTACATGTGGGGTTCCCAGGTGCCCATGGAATACAACCACCTCCAGGAGATCCCCATCATAGCCCTGAGGAACAGGCTGCTGCTGCTGCACCACATCTCGGAGCTCTTCTGCCCCTGCATCCCCATGTTCGACCTGGAGGGCCGTCTGGGCCAGGCGGGCCACGGGCCCCCGGTGGGCTTCGACACGCTGCGCGGCATCCTCATCTCCCAGGGCAAGGTAGGCCCCTGGCCCACAGCCAGCGGACGCCCCTGTCAAACAGACCCGCCCGGTCAACGCCAGCTCGTCTGACGTGTGCGCTTTTTTGGGCGTCTCCCCCCTACAGGAAGCGGCGTTCCGGAAGGTCGTCCAGGCGACCATGGTGCGGGACCGCCAACATGGCCCGGTGGTGGAGCTCAACAGGATACAGGTAGAGGAGCGCTCTGTGGTTGTGTAGGAGAACCCAGCGTGCTGGTCGGCCCTTGCGGGGTCTGTGGGAACACTTTGAAAGCAGCTGCTAACGTGTCGTTCGGTTCAGCGAGCCAGGGGCTCCTTTCACGCTGGTGCACAATTACGGCTCGCTCTGTCCTCCCTCCCTCCCTTTTTTACCCCTTCACTTGTTCCCTCCCTCTCTCTCCCCCCTCCCCCTCCCTCCCTCTCCCCCCCCCCTCCCTCTTTCTCCCCCCCTCTATCCCTCCCACCCCTCCCTCTCGTAGTCTAGACATGGCTTGGTTTCGGTGTCCCATGTGATCTTTCATAAGGGGATATCGGAGTGATGCGTGATCGGTGCTCCAGCCCTGCCTGGGGGGGGGGGGGCGGGGCGGGGGTTCCTGGCCCTGAGCTGCAGACTTTACCCCCACACAGTGCCTCGATCTGGGCCACTGCACTCAGACCGCCCCCCTCCCTCCCCCTCCCTCCCCCTCCCTCCCCCAGAGCTGAGCACGTAGCCCTGGCACAGAGAGCTGTCACTTTCACAACCTCACACCCATCACTGAGCCCTTTCTACCTGGCAGAGCAGCAGAGGGAAGAGGAACACCGACATGATCTCTCACCTCTCTCTCTCCCCCACTCTCTCTCTCCCCTCTCTCTCCCTCCCCTCTCTCTCTCTCTCCCCTCTCTCTATCTATCTCTCTCTCCCCTCTCTCTCTCTCCTCTCTCTATCTCTCTCTCCCCTCTCTCTATCTATCTCTCTCTCTCCTCTCTCTCTCTCCTCTCTCTATCTCTCTCTCTCTCCCATCTCTCTCTCTCTCTCTCTCTCCCCCACTCTCTATCTCTCTCCCCTCTCTCTCTATCTCTCTCGCCCTCTGTTTCTCTCTGTGTCTCTCTCCCTGCCTCCCGTTGTCTCTCTCTCTTCCCCCTCTCCTCTCGCCAGGTGAAGCGCTCCCGCAGCAAAGGGGGCCTGGCGGGCCCAGACGGCACCAAGTCTGTGTTTGGTCAGATGTGCTCCAAGATGAGCTCCTTCAGCCCTGACAGCCTGCTGCTGCCCCACCGCGTCTGGAAGGTCAAATTTGTGGGTAGGTTTCACCGGCGTGACCTCTGACCCCTGCATCACAACGACTTCTAGGACCCCCCCCCCCCCCCCCCCTTCACGTGGGACACTTGTCAGCTGAGCGCTCAGTAGATGGTGTCCCTTTGATGTGATCTGTACTGTGTGTGTGTGAAAGTGATTGATCTAAGCATTGCGTGAGTCGATGTTCTATATTTTGCTGCTAGCTGTTCTGAGTATTCTTTGTGTGTGAACCGCGTGTGTGTGTATGTGAACCGTGTGTGTGTGTGAACAATGTGTGTGTGTGCTCCCAGGCGAGTCTGTGGATGACTGTGGCGGAGGCTACAGTGAGTCCATAGCAGAGATGTGTGAGGAGCTGCAGAACGGCCTGACCCTGCTGCTCATCGTCACCCCCAACGGGCGCGACGAGTCGGGCGCCAACCGGGACTGCTTCCTGCTCAACCCCGCCGCCAAGACCCCCCTGCACATGAACATGTTCCGCTTCCTGGGTAGGAACCTCCCTCCTCCCCTGTGTGTGGTGGTTCTGTGTGGTTCTGGTTCTAAAGGGGTTTGGGTTCTGTGTGGTTCTGGTTATAAACGGGTGGTGGTTCTGTGTGGTTCTGGTTATAAAGGGGTTTGGGTTCTGTGTGGTTCTGGTTCTAAACGGGTGGTGGTTCTGTGTGGTTCTGGTTCTAAAGGGGTTTGGGTTCTGTGTGGTTCTGGTTATAAACGGGTGGTGGTTCTGTGTGGTTCTGCAGGAGTTCTCCTGGGCATCGCTATCAGAACAGGCAGCCCCCTCAGTCTGAACCTGGCAGAACCCGTCTGGAAGCAGCTGGCCGGCATGAACCTCACCATCGCTGACCTCAGTGAGGTATGCATTCCTCTGCTCCTGTGTGTGTGTGTGTGTGTGTGCATACCTCTGTCTTGTGTGTAAGTCCTTTTCTCAGGAATTGGAACTTTCACACACACTTCTCCCAGGATGTCACCTGACCTTGTACTGTATGTGAGCCGTCATTGGACGTTCTGTAACCTTTCTTCCAACCCGATCTGTCGACGGGAAAAGACACACGTCCTGGTTATAAATTTTTTCTTCCAAGCTGTAGGAATGTACAGCTGCACTTTGCGTAGATTTACGTAAACGTCTTTTCAACCTTAATCTCTTTACACAACCAACTTGTTAGCAAACGTGTACGTCTGAGCATTCCAGCTCAGAAACGCACCATGACCTTTGACCCCGCGGTGGCGGCGGGACGGCCGTGGCGACAGGAAGCAGCGTTCCTCTCTCACGGCATGAACGTCCTCTGAGGGAGGCTGGGAGCCGGCGCACCTAAAGGCTCCTCTCCTCCAGAGTGTCGTCATCGTTCTGCCCTTTCCAAGCACCTTTGGCCTGTGTGCACCAGTGTACGTGCGGCTAAGGAAGAGACAAGCCAGCGAGTGTAGGTCTCTCTCCTCCTGCGTCCACGCTGGGATCATGAGCTGGTGAAACGTGCGCAGGGAGCCCAGCGCTGTGGGGGAGAGGCTGTTGGCTGAACAAAGCTCCCGCTGTGTGCTGCGTTGGCCCGGAGACAGCACAAAGGTTAGGGAGCGGAGGAGCCGCCACAAGACCAGCAGTCCTCTCCCAGACCCCCCCCCCCCCCCCCCCCGTCCCACCCGTCCCACCACATGCAGGCTTTATACCGCAGCTATCCCACGCTCGCTCGCGCACTCCTGCCCACGTAGGCACACACAGGTGCACGCTCACGCACCCGTGAAGGGTCACTTTGTTAGGGTCAATTTATGTCAGAAAAGACCCATCTGTCTGTTTGTCTAACCTGTCTGTCTGTCTGACCTGTCTAACCCGTCTGTCTCTCCTCCAGGTGGATAACGACTGACTAACCTGTCTTGTCTGTCTTCTGTCTGACCTGTCTGTCTGACCTTTCTGTCTAGCCTGTCTGTCTGTCCTCCAGGTGGATAAAGAATCTCTAACCTGTCTTGTCTGTCTGTCTGACCTGTCTGTCTGTCTGACCTGTCTGTCTGTCTGACCTGTCTGTCTCCAGGTGGATAAGGACTTCATCCCGGGGCTGATGTACATCCGGGACAACGAGGCGACGGCGGAAGAGTTTGAGGCGATGACGCTGCCCTTCACCGTGCCCAACGCCAGCGGCCAGGACATCCAGCTGAGCTCCAAGCACTCCCACATCACCCTGGAGAACCGCGCCGAGTACGTCCGCCTGGCCATCAACTACAGGTAAGGACACGCCTCCGACACGCCTCCGACACGCCACCTCTGTGTCCAGTGTTTCTGTTGTGTGTGAGTGTCTCTCGTGTCTGTGTCTCTAGGAAGTGTGTGTGTGTGTGTTTGTGTGTGTGTTTATATATCTAGTGTGTGTGTGTGTATCTAGTGTGTGTGTGTGCTCTGTCCTGTTCCTCAGCCAGCTGTGTCTCTGCCCTGCAGGCTCCATGAGTTTGACGAGCAGGTGTGTGCGGTGCGTGAGGGCATGGCCCGGGTGGTCCCGGTGCCCCTGCTCTCCCTCTTCACCGGCTACGAGCTGGAGACCATGGTAGGGCCTTCACACCGGGGGCTTGTGTGTGTGTGTGTCTATGGGATACTTTTTAGTATGGAGTGTGTGTGTGTGTGTGTGTGTGGATAAGGTTGTGTGTGCGTAGCTCCAACCCTAACCCCCCTCCCCCCCAGGTGTGTGGCAGCCCAGACATCCCCCTGCACCTCCTCAAGTCGGTGGCCACCTACAAGGGGGTGGAGCCCACGGCGCCCCTCATCCAGTGGTTCTGGGAGGTGATGGAGTCCTTCTCCAACACAGAGAGGTCCCTGTTCCTGCGCTTCGTCTGGGGCCGCACCCGCCTGCCCCGCACCATCGCCGACTTCCGGGGACGAGACTTCGTCGTACAGGTGAGGGGGGGGGACACGCAGGCCAGTATAAGTGTCTGTGCTTGACTTGGTATACAATGATGGGCCTGTGCGTGTATAGCTGGAATGAAGGTCATGTATGTTGAGGCCGCGCTCCGTGTTTATCCACGTGCTTTGTTTCCGTCGGGAGATATCGTTCTTCGTAACTGGCTCGTGAGGAGCCAGGCCTTGCCGTTGGCGGCAGTGTGGGACCAGCGGTCATGCGTGTGTCCGTGCGTTCCAGGTGCTGGACAAGTACAACCCTCCGGACCACTTCCTGCCCGAGTCGTACACCTGCTTCTTCCTGCTCAAGCTGCCCAGGTACTCCTGCAAGCTGGTGCTGGAGGAGAAGCTCAAGTACGCCATCCACTTCTGCAAGTCCATCGACACGGACGACTACGCCCGCATCGCGCTGACGGGCGAGCCGGCCGCCGACGACAGCAGCGAGGACTCGGACAACGAAGACGCCGACTCCTTCGCCTCGGACTCCACGCAGGATTACCTGACCGGACACTGACTCCCTGACCTTTAACCCCCTGACCCCCCCCCCCGCGCGCGCGCGCTCGCCGGAGAAAATGGGGCAAAGGCCCCCCCCAAAGACTAAATGAGGATGAGAAAACGCGACCGCGCTGAATCTCACCTATTGATACGTACACACACATATGCATTCATACACACACACACATTTATACACACACTCATGCACACACACACACACATGCATTCTGCTACGACTCACCCTTACGTGGAGAAGAAAAAAAGTGAATTATGTGCAATTAGCTTTGACGGCACTGTACGCCAGAGAAGAAACCTAGACTCTCATATAGTCTGTTTAAAAATAATTTGGAGGGGAAGAGTCGCACCAGGGGTCGTCATGTCCCCTGAGACCCCTGTTGGGCGCGCAGCCTAGCGCTGTGGTAGACGCGCGAGCCGTCTATCTTTAGATTGTTGTACGTTGTGAAGGATGCCTGACAAATGAGTAGGATTGCGTTTTTTTTCTTTTCCTTTTCCATTCTTTCTCTGTCACAAGGGTTTTCTTCAAAAGAACCTTTTTAAGATTCAGTGTCAGTGTTTCTCACTCGGCTCGCACCAATCAGAACCGGGGGGAGGAAGGTCATGTGACAACGACTGTCTCTCGATTTAACACACGTGTATGCTGCACTGTCCTATGAAAAAAATGTATATAATGATTGTGCCATGTATTCATGAAAAGGTCTCATTCCTGCATATTAAATGTTAATAAAAACAATTCTGTTAATAAATTAAAATGATAAAAAGCCCTTCTCCAGTCTCTCTTTTTTTCCCCCCAACATGAGAATGTTTATTGCTGCTTTAAAACTGATCTTTTCTTGTTTCTGGCTTAACCAGGATGCATTTGGAGGCAGCTGTAGGTGTCAGTTTCGACGTGCCTCATGCCCAGTCTGTCGGGTCCAGCCTCAGGCTCTTCCCGAGCCTTCACTTCCCATCCTGCTCCCAGTGGGAGGCTCCAGTAAACTGGTTGGAGGTCAGAGCCTCGTCTCCTGCTCTCTCTCTCCTGCTCTTTCCCCTGCTCTCTCTCTCCTGCTCTCTCTCTCTCCTACTCTCTCCCCTGCTCTCTCTCTCCTGCTCTCTCTCTCTCCTGCTCTCTCTCCTGCTCTCTCTCTCCTGCTCTCTCCTGCTCTCTCTCCTGCTGTCTCTCTTGCTCTCTCTCCTGCTCTTTCTCTCCTGCTCTCTCTCCTGCTTTCTCTCTCCTGCTCTCTCTCTCCTGCTCTCTCTCTCCTTGTCTCTCCCCTGCTCTCTCTCCACCACGCCTCTCCTCAGAACTGGTTCGAAGGATTACAGTAGAGCACGAGAAAACGCTGTGTTTATATCACGGCTTTAATTTGGCTTAAAAAAAAGAATCCCGAGAATTCTTTGTAGTCTTACCTCCCTTCCCTCCCACCTACTACCAGCCCACCACACACACAGACTCTGCACTTTTTCTGCTCCAGATCACGTATATTTCACTGGGTCAGGTGCTTTTCCCGTGCATCAGGACCCTGGGGCCCAGGGAGGGGGGGGGGGGGGGGGGGGGGGGGGGGGGGGGGGGGAAGAGAGCGCTCTGAACAGCAGTGTGTGTTCAGTCTCATTCGGCCACAGAGTAGGCCTGTCTTTATATGGTCAGGCTTGTGTTACGTGAACTGGCCAGTCGCCGCCCACGGAAAATCATTTCACTGTACAGCATATTGACTCCACCACCCACTTTTAGGATACATTTGACCACGCCTCATTGTTTTATTGCTTGGTTTAATGTAAAGCTGCTAGTTCCAGTTCAAATGAACTCAACAGAGTTTTATATTGTATCTCGACTGACATACCATACCTTACCATTCCTGATTTGAATACAGTATGCAAGGATTAGTTTGAGTGACATTCTCATATCACCCAGATTACTCTTTGGTAGTTCATTGTCCAGAAACTATCCGAAAGAAGTGATTTAATGAGACTCAGAATAAGTAGAATGACTGTACATGAAGAGTTCAAATTCTCCATTTGGGTTGTAGTGTGCAGCTTAGGGTACTTCCACACCTCTCTGCCGAGGACCTGTTGATATGGTTCAGATTCCAGCGGTCATGTGCTGTGAGAAGTACAGCAGTCCCAGTTTTGCTGTAGTCTACTTCCCTCCCTCCCTGTCCCTCCCCCCAGGATCACTCATAAGACTCCTCAATAGCAGGAATGAATACCAACATGGTTCACTGGCTCGACCCGTCTTAAGGTTCAGATTTGTACATGCCTCCGGTGTGTCAGGTATGCTGCATGCTGTACCAAGCGGACAGCGGTGGTAATCCTGGTCTCTGGACTCTTAAGATCGAACGTGGAGTTGTGATTTATACATGAGGGACAATACAGTGTACACTCCACACACAGTAGACCTGTATCAAGTATGAAACCATATGTTGTGTCGTCCAATGGTTTGGTCAAAAGTTATATACTATATATTTATATATATATATAAAAATATGTACTCAGTTCATATATAGTCCTCTGTTGTATACATTACATTGTTTATCTTTTTAAAGATCTGTCCCCATGTGTAAAGTACCTGTGCAATTATCTCAATTAGAACTCATCCTTGATTGTAGGATCTAAAGTGAAATGAGAGATGCTGATCTTCCTCCCAGTGGGCCTGCTGATCTTCCTTCCAGTGGGCCTGCTGATCTTCCTTCCAGTGGGCCAGCTGATCTTCCTCCCAGTGGGCCTGCTGATCTTCCTCCCAGTGGGCCTGCTGATCTTCCTTCCAGTGGGCCGGCTGATCTTCCTCCCAGTGGGCCAGCTGATCTTCCTCCCAGTGGGCCAGCTGATCTTCCTCCCAGTGGGCCAGCTGATCTTCCTCCCAGTGGGCCAGCTGATCTTCCTCCCAGTGGGCCAGCTGATCTTCCTCCCAGTGGGCTTGCTGATCTTCCTCCCAGTGGGCCTGCTGATCTAAGCACACCCCACGTGTGGAGCCCCATCAACACACGGACGCATTTGGCGTCACGTATTCGCCGACGGTCCCCGGCGCAGGTTTGATGTGGGTGAGCATGTGACGCTCTGTCAGTGCCTGAACAGTCCCACAAGACCAGAGAGCAAGCTGCCCCCTAGTCATCCTGCCTCTGGGGCTGCGTCTCTGTGTCTCTGATGTCAGAGGACATTGTGGATGCATAGCAGGTGACCGTGGCTGAATGGGAGCCATTGTTTCTGGAGCCATCCGAGCGCCTGGCTGGCGTGAATGGGAAGGGATCTTACAAAAGACAAAATAACGCTTATAATGGCGTTATTTAACATTTGGCACTTTACAAATACGACTTGCGTCTTGTGACATGAGAATTTCCTGAAAAGGGGAGGGTTTTTTTTTTAGATTGAAGGATCCTTCTGAGAAATCAGAGAACAGCTTAAGCCAAAGTATGACTTTAAGCCAAAGGTGAAGTTGAATTCGAACTACAAAGCTGGGCTCGCTCTTGAACTGGGCTAGCTCCTAAAGTTTGTTTATCCACAAATATTTCGATTTGGGGATTAAGTCTGTTTCGGGGTTCGACACAGTGTCATTTGAGTTGTCTTACTCCAAGGATTTGAAATTTATGGTTCGTATTTTTAGAAAGCAAATAAATGTTGAGGCATATTGGCGGACCTCAGACAGTCTTTGGACCACAAGGTCTCTCATTAAATGACTTCTCCCAAGGTCCCTCTATCTTTCTTATAACACATGAAATAACTTTTCCCAGCCTTGGGAATTTTTCTCGACTGGACCTTGGGTTTGAACTTCTATGGGCACTTGCAAGGCCATACATAACAATCCATTTGATAAGTGGCCGCCACAAATCCAAACTAATTTCAAAAGCTTCACTTTCGTCTTATCTTGCAATGGACCCGAGCTGAGTGAAATTGAGTTTTCACACAGACAACTTGGAATGAAGCTCAGTCTGTGTTTCCAGGACTTTGGTCGGAGGTGTTGGAACGTTTTCTGATGGGTTTTCTTAAAGCCGAGCCGACTCGGCCCTGTCTGACCTCTCCACACCCTAAGTCTCCAGAGATGATCAGGTTTGTCAGAACGGGTTGGCTAGATGTCTCTGCACAGGATAATGACTCACACGCACCATGAAGTTCAGCTTATGGCTGAATTGGAAAGCTCTAGAAACCCTATATCTATCATTTTAATAACAGCTACGCCATAACCAAGTGGTGACGTTAAGGCGGTCACTATAATGGGCAGAAGGCATCCTACTTACTTCCAATCCCCAAGGACAGACGTTTCTGACCAGTGAAAAAAGATTTACTGTCGGTTGACCTTTGATTGTGAGAGTGGGTGTGTGTCAGGGTTTGAGGTCTTAGGATTTCTGCCATGGAGTCTTAGTCTGGATGTTCCTGAATCCTCTGCTTTCGCCCCCACGTGTAAACACACAATAAATGAATTAGCCATTACATGTATAAGTAAGTGAGAAGGCGTGGGGGAGTTAGCTGTGTGTCTGACACTAGAAGCCTGGCAATTAGAGGAAAGTAGAGGGGTGTAGAGGGTGTTGGAGGTGGGTGTGAGCAGATGTAGAGGGTGGATGTGGAGCAGCTCCCAGGCCAGCATTCCTCAGAGAGAAGGAACACCCCTCCCACCATCCACACCACGGCTTACTGAGGGCACTGCTTTCTCCTCGAGCAAGACACCACCGCTCTCTCTCCTTCCTTCCTTCCCTCTCTCTCCCTCTCTCTCTTTCCATCTCGGCGCAGAGGGAGTACTCGACCGGCCAGGCAGACTCAAAGAAGCAACAGACACACTCCATACTGCACGAACAAGTTTCCACAAACTGAAAACGTCCATTTTTTTTTTTTTACAATTGGAGTACCCAGGTAGACACTGTATGATTCAGCAAGTCACGTTCATCATCATCATCATCTAACCCTTATCATCCTCTACAAAATCATCTGTGATTCTCGGCGAACACTTTCCAATGTAAGTGTTTTTTATTTCTTATCATCTGCGGAAGAGATGGGACACTTTCTGTATCCCATCCTATCATGTTTTTTGTTTATATATATATATATATATATTTATCGTTTTTCCTAGTCATCCTTTTTGATATCTTATTTTGTTAAAAAAATACATGAACTAATTATTGTGAGGTCCGAAGAAAACGTTACATATTACTAATTTTTCTCTGAATGGGGTCGGTGGGAATTTACAAAAGAGAATAAATGAGCTGAGTGTGGTAGGTTAAGGAGATTAGGAATGACGAAGAATTACTGCATCACCCCTGTGGTTCTCAGCATCGGACCCCAACACACACACACACACACACACACACACACAGACATACAGCTGACACACAGACATGATCGAAGCGCTTAAGTCGCATGAATGATTATACCTCTTCAGTCAGTCATCTTCCTAGAGACTCTCTGGGAGCTTGTTGACGGTTCCTGTTTGACCACAGCCTGCCTGCTAGGCAGCAGCTTTCCAAACACAACGATTACACGGCTCCTTCATGCGTGTTTAAAGATTAGCTTAAGGCAGGTTTACGTTAAACAGGGTGTTCGATTTGTCAAAGTTACTGAATGGAATCTAAACAAACACCTGCATGGTGTGGATCTCTTGGGGCATTTGTCTGTAACATTTAATCCGGATGTATGGTAAAAAGTTACTATCCAGTGGCCTGTTTAGGGCATGCTCAGTTGAGTTTGAGATTAATCCGGTTACAAAAGAAACAATGGAGCTAATCTCTCATTTTAACAGTGTAGACTTACTTGTTTGATCTTCATCTCTCCCACAAGTTTGAAACTGTACAGAAAGACAGCAGGAACTTCATGTTGTCACTATTTCACCCCCCTGCCTTTCTCTATGGACACACACACACACACACAAACCACAAGCATGAAACAAAAGTAGTCATGAGGAAACAGATGAAGAGCGCAGGATCAGATCAGAGTTATGTAAAAAGATATCACACCAAATTGTGACGGGACTTTTCCTTACCTCTAAGGCGGATTGGATGTGTTATGTGTATGTGTGTCTGTGATGGTCCAACAGGAGATAACAGGATGACTAGGAAAAGGGTTTACATGAAATGATTAGCTTCCGCACCAAACAAGGCCAATTTTGCGGTTGGCTAATGTAATTATCTCCTCAAACAAATTGAACGTAGTAATTCCACAGCATATCTGACGGGAATCATCTAAAATGTTTAAGGATAAGGAACTCATGCTGATGCAACACTAACTGACAGTTTTGAAATGTAAAGATTTGATCCTCAGTCATTATCCCTGTAGTTGGCTAAACCAATTATGTAAACCCTTGTTCATTCCTCGCGAGATCACAGTAAAGAAAATAGCTCTCTCCACGCGGGTGACCATATTGACCTTATAGCTTGGCACGTGAATGCAAATCCCTTTTGTGAAGTCAAGGGACTGCTGATGGTGTCCACATGTTTTATTATACGTTATTGCTCTCAGCAATTAGCTTATGGACCTCTGATGCAAGCTCCCACGCTCGACTGAATATGACAGAGGCGGAACAACATAGACACAGGTGACTGCTATGCAAACGCTTCGGGAATGACATGGAAGCTGGATCCAGTGGGTTTTTTATTCCTTAACCAGTCCATCTAAAACTCACACTACCGTTACTACTGCTACCTCCGAGCCGGCTAGTGTAGCTGGTAGGAGGCTGGAGCCTTGAGAACACCTGCCGATGTCAGGTCTTAAATCTCCAGTCAGTCCAGGACAGGAGGTCAAACCGAAGTGTCCCTGCGCTCCACAGCCGGCCTCAGGGAGCGGCCCAGGGCAGGAGAGAGGGAATGTTAGCTAGTGTAGTCAAGCAATGTGTCCGGGGTTTGCCTGTAGCCAGCCTCCAGGCTGCATCAGAGTTCGGTGAACAGGCTAATCCCGTAATATCGAGCGCGTCTGGAGAGGCCCCTTAAAAACGTTTCTGTTCACACATAACAAAGAAATGGAGCTGATTAGTGGTGATTCTGCGCTGTGTTCAAAACTGAACCAGTCACCTGGTTAAAAAACGATATTTCTCTAACTGCAGATAGAGAATTCGGGGAGTTTTCAAAGTTGGAAACTTAACATGGGAATTAATGTATGGGAATAAAATGTAAATGTGCAAAATTGCAGGTAAAGTCTACAACATGGAACTTTAATGCAACAGACATCCCAAGTCTCCCGGAAGGGAGAGGGGGGGGGGGGGATGGTTTGCATACAACCACATTGTATGCGAATTCAGTTCAATTTCAACCCTGCGCATTTCTCAATCACATGCACAACTGCAGGGCTATTGAGGGCCACGCCCCTGAATCCACTGTGTTTTCATCACAGATCATTTGTAGTATCCTGCACACTACAGCAGGACTATTGAAGCCATAGCCTACTACTGCATTTGAGCTCAAGGACCACATCCAGTCCAAATATTTGAATGAATTAATCGATCATAGTTATAATCAGAAATACATCAAAGTCCCAAAAATATTTTGGGTATGAGTTTGCATTCCTCTGCACATGACCAAGCAGCAGTTTACATTTGTATTTGATAGTTTGCATAAATTGCCCCAAATTACCAATGAATTCCCTCTCATTTCCGTACATTCCTGTTAAATTTCCTTTTGCAACCCTAGTATCTGGCTTCTTCTAAGGGATTTTAAATGTTGTCTATCTCCTTTTGGATCCAACTATGGCACGAATTGTTCTTCTCTTTATCAGATCAAGCATTTGTTTATTCCTACAAATCGAAACAATTTTGGAACCGACTGAAATGGTTCTTTTTTTCTCGTCACCCCCTCTCAGTTCAGGCTTGGTGTGGACACATCTGACTCAGCATGTACCTGGAGAACAAGAGCACCCTGGAGATGTCCCAGCCCTCCAGCCAGGCCCACCAGGGGCGGGCAGCCTTGCGGTCGGCGGAGGCCGTGGCGGGGAACTTTGGCGAGCTGCGTCTGCTCCAGGGCATGTCGGGGCGGAGGGAGGCCCAGAAACTCCAGCAGCAGGCGGCCGCGGGCCCACCCACCCGGCACTGCATCATCCACACTGAGGGCTTTCACCAGGACGACGGGTAAGATATGACGAGGCACTGGAGCTACGGGCCTCAGTACGTAAGAACGAAACAGTCTCAGTTATTGTTGTTGATATTGCCCTGCTATAGATATTACAATGTCCCGGAGCTAGGATTTCTTTTGTTCAATCTCACTAGAACTCACAGGCTTGTTTTTGATTGGACCCCTCTTGTTTAGTTTCCCGTTTTATTTAGCATTTGTAGCAAGTATGCACAACGCATTAGTGTCAAGATTTAAGTGTTTGCTTTGTTTGGCAGTTGGCAAGTGCAGGAACATTGTAGTTCTCTGCCCCGCTGCCCCTGTCTACAGTCTCCTAGCGGTCTAATCCTGTGAATAAAGGGAATACAGTCCCTTTTGTGGGTTTGTCTCATCAAAGGTTTTTTTTGTGTTCCTCTATTTGTGTTCCTCCATCCATCCTCAACAGATGCACACATGTTGGACAGCTGTTTAAGCAAAGTAAATATTGGGAGTGTAAATAATCAAACGGGCAAAGGAAGGAAACAATGAAAAGATTCTTGTTCTCCAAAAGATTTGTCCTCTCCCTGTGGGGACTAAATGATGCGGTGATGTAACAGTGGGTGGATGGAGATGTGAGTGGGCTGCGTCTCACATGCTAAATCCTGTTCTCCTCACTACGCCTGTCACTGCACAACTTCCTCCTGTGTGGGAGCTGATGTGGAAAAGCGGAGAATTTCCTGGTGCAGCTTGCAGTGTGTGTGTCTATGGGTGTGTATCGATGTGGGTGTGGGTGTGTGTGTGTGTGTGTGTGGTGTGTGCGTGTGATCATGGAGGGTTGCTAATCTCAGGCCTGTGGCTGTGACTTTATTGAGATTAAACTCTGGAATTTTAGTTTCACTCAGAATGCCAAACCTTTCAGTACTAGAGAATTATGATGTTTATCCTGGTGCAAAGCTTCGGTTCACAGCTAATCAGCCTTTGTAGTGTGTTCATCCATTAGTCTACGTTTCTATGACAACTATCAGTTGTTGGTTGTTGTTAATATTTGCTATAGGAAACAACATCTAGTAAAATGATCTTGGCATCTGACAATTTACACTAAACACATTAGTATTAATTTCCATGGCTATAATCAATCGAACGTAATAAAAATTGTGTCAAAACATGCAATTAGGCCTTTCCTCAATGCTTTGGACCTGCCAAATAGGGACTTGTAGAGTTCAATTGTACACTTACAACTGTAAGTTGTACACAACTGTTGTTAAGTAGTGCACACATCGTAGGTGCTGTCCATAAACAGGTCTCCATGAAGGAGTCAGATGGCTGTCAGATGGCTGAACGGTGAGGGAGTCAGGTTAGTAATCAGAAGGTTGCCGGATCGATTCCCCACTGTGCAAATGACATTGTGTCCTTGGGCAAGGCACTTCACCCTACTTGCCTCGGGGGGAATGTCCCTGTACTTACTGTAAGTCGCTCTGGATAAGAGCGTCTGCTAAATTACTAAATGTAAATGGGAGACAGCCCTGTCTAGGGTGAAACGCTCCATGTGCGCATGGCTTCACATGAAATACCAGACCTTTTGACAGAGATGATGAAAGCCCTTCAGGGTGATCAGATCAAAACGGAGGCATTTTAATTGGCCGTCATTATGGCTCGTAAAATGTTAATCTAACATCACCTTTGGGTTTGTGATTTCACAGTTGAAGCTCAATATTTGTGCCCAAGCATATCTACAGGGCTGTTAGTAGCAGAATTGCCTACTGTCCCCAAATCAGTTATTTTCCTGTGTCCTAGATCTGGTATCTCTTGATTGCTGTGTGATCTGTGCCAAACATCTCTACAGGGTTGTAGTAGCAGTATGTATGGTTTTAAATGTAGGACTGACCTAAAAACTGGTTTCTGGAGACAAAAAAATCAGTATGTTCTGCTCTGTCAATTAGAAAATCATATTTCTTGATTTCATTGGTTAAGTTAATTGGTTAAGGCACATTCTTTACTAGTTTTGTATGTAGTTCTGGGGTGCTAACTTTCATTGTTATCCTTGTTCAACTCATACTTTAAGCTATAATGCTTTGACTAGACTGGCATTTGTCTTTATAGACATTGCTTGTTTTAGACATTAGGAATTTAAAGCTCTGTGGATTTTAGGGGTCTATTAAGATAATATCTGTGACCGATATTGTAGAAATGTGGATCCAGATATTCACATGTAGTCACTCGACACAAACGTAGAAGTACGTGGGAGGGGTGTGTCTTTAAAACCCTTCACAGACACCAGTGTGAGTTGAGAGCGCCAGGTAACCGTGGTTTCACTGTGTATAGAGCGCCAGTATTAACCTGCGTGACTGACGAGGCAGATAGCCAGTGGGCAGGAGAGCGGGTAAGACATGGTCAGGATCAAAGGTCACACCCAAGAGAAAAAATAAAGTATACTTACTGAGAAAACAGACTTGCAAACGTCTTCATGTTTTTCATTAAGTATGTGAATGTACATCAGTACTGTATACTTTACATTGAGTAGAAACATATACACATGAAACACAAATAAAATGACAATGGATTAAGCTCTCCTTGAATACATTTCAACGAGAGTTGAGTATGCTCTTTCTCACCTCTTAGACAGATTTGTTGAAGATCGGAGCAGGCCCCCTCTCCTGCTGGTGTGAGTGACAGTCTAGGGGGCTGATGGACGTGTCCGTGTTTTGCAGGCACAACATCAGCATGGTGAATCTCCTCAAGGGGAAAGGGAGCCAGAGCAGCTACACAGAGAGGTCCCCTCTGCTGTGCTTCACTCACGAGGACAGGTGAGTCCTCCAGCCCATGTCTGCACCTAATGTATGTTTCCTCATGGAGGGGGGGGGGGGTTGCCCTAGATCTGGCACCGCTTGCATGAGATAGATTGGCTGAAAATGAAACGGCGCATGAAATTTCATCATGGAATGCGATTTGAATTACACGATGACCGTGTCATTTGCACAACCTGGTTGAATCTCATGAGAATTATGACTCAGCCCATGCCACCTGCTTATCGTGGTGTTGTAGTCATGGTTACAACTCACCGACTTGAGGGGGTTGGTGTGTGTGTGTGTGTGTGTGACAGGACCTCGGAGGACACAGGGTGTGGGGGTGGAGACGAGCCGTGGGACTGCAGCGCTACAGAGCTGGAGAGGAGGTGTCGTCTGGGGAGCGAGGTCAACAGCCTGTCCCTGTCGCGGTCTTCCAACGCGGAGAAGGGCGATGCTTTAGAACACCTCAACTTCAAGCTCTCCAGTAACATGAGGTGATCTCGCTCTCCAGTCTCGCAGTTTAGTTTACTGAACTCACCCGGGTGCAGTTTGGGCGTTTGGTGGGTGTGAATAATGACACAGCATTGCGGCAATAGTGATATTAGAAATATGAATTCATATTGTTATTTCAGTAAGACTTTGCTGAATGTCTTTGGAACTTTCCGGAAGGCTGAGGAAGCATTTTTCCTGCTTTGTTAGACAGATGACGAAGCACATTCTGGTCAGATGACAGGTTAGATGACAGGTCACAGATCACAGCGGATTCTCCGGTATTTATTACAGCTTTATTTGTTCCTAAAACTTTCTTATCTTGTGTAGATGCTGCATCAGGAACTCCAAGGTCGCCTGCATCTTTACTTTAGTCGTCCTGTCTTCTGTAAGTAAATCCATCGTGCCCTGATTCCAAGTGCAAGCATCCCATCGGAAAACAGTTTCATTATACATTTATTCAACGTATAAATGACCTTCCGGTTCATTCCACATCTTATGTTAGTGTGTGACATGAGTGTGTGAGGAAAGCTGTGTTGTGTTAGCGTTTTTAAGTGGTGGGGAGGATCATTAAATGTGACTTCCAAGTATGTTTTGGTTTCAGTTGTTCTTCAGCATGTACCCAGATCGAGACAACCCCTGGAAGATGCTGGCCGTGTCTTCCACAGAGAGCTTCTGTATCCTTCCGCCCCGGCGCCCGTGGCTCTGTCTGGTTCCTGGGCTGCGTCCCAGTCCCTGTACCACTAGACTATTTATCACACCAGAAAAAAGACCTCAGTGTGCATCTCAGTATGTCACTCTCCAAATTCATAGCGTGTCTTGTAGAGTTCATAAAAAATACCAGGATACCTTTCTAGCATAGCGTTTTGCAGTATGCAGGCCAATAAGTGGGCCAATACAAACCTGTCTGCGCCCGTTCATTGACGTTGGTGGTTATACGGTGAAATGCTAAATCCCAACTGTATGCATTCTGCATTCGACACGTACTACATATGTACATTGTATGGACGGCTGCAGTACCCTACGAGAAGATACAAGTATGTGATTCGGGAAGCGGTACTGGTGTCACCCTGCTGCTTTAAGGTCAATCTACACCTCCCAGTGACCCTCCAGTTCCTGGTGACAGTGCTGTAAACAAGTATAGTTTAATGCAGGGCTACCAGGTTAATATTTACACGCCAGGCTTCTGTCTAAGTGTCTACTTACCTGGTCAGCCCAGAGGCAAGGCATCTCTTGTCACCACCTCATTAATCAAGGTTCACCACACCTTCCCCAAGGTCAGACAGACCTCCCTTCAGGATATCACCCGTCAGTCTGAATACCAGACAATTGAGCTCATTTACCAATCAATTATAAACAACCTTCAAGTGTAGCTTTCTCTTAACCCAGTTTGCCCCTATGTAGCAATGAACCTGACGGATTTCCGTGACAACGCCCTGCTAAAGCTGCAGGTGGGCGGGCCCTTTGTTGGAGGGATGGTTGATCTGACCAATCAGGAGTACATCCTGATCCAGGTGGAACAGAACGAGGAGGCGGGGCCTAGGAGGAGGCGGGCTCAGCAGGTATACGTCCACGACCACGCTGTCGTCTCTGCACTGGTCTGAGATCAGCTTCAGGCTTTCCCTGTGTCTCTCTGCTGTGGTTATACAATAAGAGCTGCAGAATGGGAGCCTGTTGACTGGTCCGAGATCAGGTTTCTTATCTTCCTTATGCTTGATTTCTATGGTTGGACAGCTTCAGGATGGGAGTCAGTTGCACAAACAGGGTTTATTCCAGAGAACATGACACATGTTAAAGCTCTACAGCCATGTTTTACTGTATTGCATCATTTATCACAACATACAAAACACCTTGTTTGTGCTTCGTTTGAGTTAGGTCTATGGTGGCCGTTTTTATTTGCTTTCTGTACTCGGAAAACAGAAAACCTTGCTTTTTGTTTAAAAATGATGATAATGAAATTAAACTATTTAAATGTTTTGTTTCCCACAGGTGTTCTATAACTGGACCATACCCCTCCACTCTGAACGCAGCAACCACATCCTCACAACCAGAACGTTTGAGATGTTGAGCAGGTAACTCGTCATTTTTTCTTCTAAGATTCTTTTTTGTTGTTGCCATTTTCTGCTTTATGGGATCGTGAGAGTTAGAGAGAGACTTGAAGATGAGGGGACAGAGAGAAGGATAGACATACAGGAGATGGCCCGGGCAGAATGGAACCCGGGTCCCCACGGTAAGTCCTCGACCTATCTGGTCAGCACTCCACCAGAACCCCTCCCAAGCAGGGAGCTAGTTGTACAGACCAGTGGCATGGCAGTTCAGACCGTGATGACAGTTGACCAAACACCGTTGTAACGTTGTGGCTCTGTACCCGCCCCCCCCCCCCAGCGAGCCCATCCTGATCACCGTGCAAGCCTTCCTCCTGGACACCCAGGTGGTGCCTCTCTCCATCACCCACCAGTCCCTCTTCGTCACCGTGGAAACCCAGGTGGTCATTGCCGGGGCCATCCTGGCGGGCGTCTACGTGCTCATCATCTTTGAGGTAGCCTGACCCCTCCCTCCTTCCCTCCCTCCCTCCCTCCCTCCCTCCCTCCCTCCCTCCCTACCTCCCTCCCTCCCGGTAAGCAGAGCTCTGTAAATTACACATCCTTCAGATCAGTCGTGTTCAGCCGCAGTCACAGTGGTGTTGTTAGACGGGTTTCATTAGCCCAGGAGAGAGAGACTGCCTCCACAGTCAAACAGCTGCTTTATTTACCGCCTCCCCCACACAGCGCTATATTTAGCTCAGCTGCACGTGTGGGCGCTCGGAAATATCTCTGCCACCCGCCTATTATAAACACTTCCTATTTATATCGCGAGGTATCCATATATACTTCACTTGTTTAGACTTGAATGGCCCTGTTTCTGTTGCCCTGAATACTGTGTGTGCAATATGTGTGGAGGCGTGTCATTTTGTAAATATGAGTTTGGGTGCGTGTATGATTTTGTGTTTGTGAGTTTGTGTGTGTGTATGTTGACGAGTGTGTGTGTGTCTAGGTTAAAATAGAAGGGCTCAGCTCTGTAATCCATCACAGGTGAAAGCCTCTAATCTGCTCTGGCTAAAACACCACAGGCTGCTGGATGCCCATTGGTCAGGCCAGGGACAATGACCTCGCATGCCTCTCTCCTTCGACCAGATACCAACCTTACTGCTCGAATCAATCCAGCGTTCAGGATCCTCCATCCCTTCAGGCAGAGTGACAGGATGAGGCAGAACAGGAGAGGGAAAACAAAAGGCTGTTTCGACCTGTCCTCGTCTGTTGGGGAGAGCAGTTCCTTCGTGTGGCCACTAGGGGGCATTGTGTTCCTCCGCTGGTGGGGGGATTCTGGGCTCCAGCTCTTTCTCCCTCTCGCTCAGAGAGCGGGGCGAGGGACGTCTGATTGGCCCGTCCATGTCCATGGTAACCGTTTTTTTACATAAGCGATGATCCACGTGGTTGATGTCAGAGATGCAGGAAGCAGTAACTGTAATTTGTCTGTGTGCTTGATGATCCTCTACTCCTCCCCTCATCTCTCCTGCCATCCATCCATCACACAAGAATAGGAATCTTCCTCTGTTCCCTTTGGACCCACGCCTGTCATAACAACTTTATTATTCTTTTTTTTATATATATATATATATATACCCGCAAAGCAAATCACACATGCTGAAGGCTCCTGGTTCTTAACTGTCTCGGATCCTGTGTGATTGAATCCGAGCGGCGCTTTGAGGGCCGTCGTGTTTCTCGTGTGGACTGACAGGACCCGGCTCTGAGTCAAACAGCACATTGTGGTCAATGGGATGGTCTGTCTCGTTCGCTGACAGTAATTTTCTGGCTTATCAAAAGACAACACTGTAATCATGATGATAAGAAGCTTGCCGGCGTTAAAAACCCAACAAAGATGCCCATCTTATGTGGCTTGAATTGGGAGGTTGGGACTTTCGCACGTGGTTGCGTTGTCTTTTATTCGACAGCGACAGACCTCGCAACTGCTTTCCTTTGAGAACGTTCTACTTTTCCAATACTTTTCTTTTCCGACCCTTTTGCACTTCCAGGGCTGTTTCATATGGAGTTAGATTAGTTTCATAATTCAAACAAACAAACGCAACACGATTCAAACAAACTTAACACGATCCAAACAAACGTAACACGATTCAAACAAACAAACGTAACACGATTCAAACAAACGTAACACGATTCACAAATGTATTTCGTGATTCACAAATGTAACGCGATTCACAAATAAATGACCCTATTACATTAGTTTGCAACCTGACAAACACAAGTTACAAATCCCTGCATTCGTTGGTGTGAATCCTTGCATTCGTTCGTGTGGATTTTTGGAACTTTCCTGACGCGCTTTGATCCACAAATGCATTTTTTCTAAAAGATATCCTCAGCAGCCTATCAGGTCGTCTCTTCCAATTTTAGCCAATCACCGGAGAATGTCTAATATGGGTAGACGGGCTCTGCGTTAGCCTAGGAAACACGGAAAATGACTAAACATGAATCCTGCCATTCTCAACAATATTTAATCAGGTATGATCATCGGTTTAATAAGATTAACAAGCAATATTTCACCTACATGCAACCAGACGACATTGCTCATGATCTGAAGGAGACGATGTCCGTCATTATGGCAGGTTGTTGAAGTCCACATAGACACGTTAATGTGATTGGCTAAAATTGGAAGAGACGATCTGATAGGCTGCTGAGGATATCTTTTAGAAAAAATGCATTTGTGGATCAAAGCGCGTCAGGAAAGTTCCAAAAATCCACACGAACGAATGCAAGGATTCACACCAACGAATGCAGGGATTTGTAACTTGTGTTTGTCAGGTTGCAAACGAATGTAATAGGGTCATTTATTTGTGAATCGCGTTACAATTGTGAATCACGAAATACATTTGTGAATCGTGTTACGTTTGTTTGAATCGTGTTACGTTTGTTTGTTTGAATCGTGTTATGTTTGTATGAATCGTGTTACGTTTGTTTGGATTGTGTTAAATTTGTTTGAATCGTGTTGCGTTTGTTTGTTTGAATTATGAAACTAATCTAACTCCATAGTTTCAGGGACGAACGCGCACACTGGGAGCGTTTCCCAGAAGCCCTGATGACGTGGTCGTGGTTGTAGCTCCTCTTCTGAGCCCCGGCCGTCCGGCTCCCGTCACACGCGCTCCTGTCCATCCTTGTCTTCGTGTTCTGCTCTCACCTCATCCTCACCGACTGTCAGAAGGCTCGCGAGGGGCAGAGGGGGTACTGGGCACTTGCCCGTGAATGCAGTCGGTGGAAAAATGCTATATCAAGCTGAGGTGAAGGTGTTCCCCCCCCCCCCCGTTCCTTCGCTCCTTGGCAGGATTGACATTTACCACGGGCGAGGTTCCGGCCTGAGAGACCGCGCTTTCTCCTGCCCTCTCCGATATGCTCTCACCTTTACCTCCCTCCACCTTCCTAACCCCCTCACCTTCACCTCCCTCCACCTTCCTAACCCCCTCACCTTCACCTCCCTCCACCTTCCTAACCCCCTCACCTTCACCTCCCTCCACCTTCCTAACCCCCTCACCTTCACCTCCCTCCACCTTCCTAACCCCCTCACCTTCACCTCCCTCCACCTTCCTAACCCCCTCACCTTCACCTCCCTCCACCTTCCTAACCCCCTCACCTTCACCTCCCTCCACCTTCCTAACCCCCTCACCTTCACCTCCCTCCACCTTCCTAACCCCCTCACCTTCACCACCCTCCACCTTCCTAACCCCCTCACCTTCATCCCCCTCCACCTTCCTAACCCCCTCACCTTCACCACCCTCCACCTTCCTTACCCCCTCACCTTCATCACCCTCCACCTTCCTAACCCCCTCAACTTCACCTCCCTCCACCTTCCTAACCCCCTCACCTTCACCTCCCTCCACCTTCCTAACCCCCTCACCTTCATCCCCCTCCACCTTCCTAACCCCCTCACCTTCATCCCCCTCCACCTTCCTAACCCCCTCACCTTCACCTCCCTCTACCTTCCTAACCCCCTCACCTTCATCACCTTCCTAACCCCCTCACCTTCATCACCCTCCACCCCCCCACCTCCCTCTCCGCCCACCACACTCCCTCCAGCCCCGCCACCTCCCTTCTCTGGTCACCCCCCCCACCCCTGTCCTCCACCCTCCACCTTGCTAACCCACTGCCCTCCAATGACGAGGTGGTTGTCAGTATTAGGGTATAGACTCCCTGCTACGCATGGCGTGACCCACTCTCCTGGCATTTATGGTGATGAAATAAAGATGTCAGCAGCGAGGGCCCCTCGGCTGCCTGCTAACACACGCACGCTCGTCCCGTCTTTCATCATGCGTGCCGCAAACATGACTGTGGAGGCCAATCCTGCTGGATCATGGGAAAGGTGGGGGGGCGTACACAATCCAGAACCTTCCACATCCCCTTTCATCCTCCTCCCCCCCTGGTCCTCTGCGATGTGTGGTGGTGGTGGTGGTGGTGTGTGTGTGTGTGTGTGTGTGTGTGTGTGTGTGTGTGTGTGTGTGTGTGTGTGAGGGACTGTTGAGGGGGACTGTGTGGAATCCAGAACCTTCCACATGGCCCACAGAAGTCTTACCACAAGTCTTGATGTTCTGTCTGCCTGAGAGAGAGAGATGGCGAGGAGGGAGATACAGACAGACAGACAAGGGGGGAGAGAGACAGAGGCTGAGACAGAAAGAGAATACCTGAAAGAGTGCAAGAGAGAGAGAGTTTGTGCTGGTACCTCAGCAGGCACCTGTTCAGTAAAAGCAGGAGAGAGGGGGGAAGAGAGAGAGAGATGGGAGAGGGGGGGGAGAGAGAGAGGGAGAAAGAGAGAGAAAACAGAGTGAAGGTATGAAAGTAATTGTTATGTTTGCAATTTGGGAAAGGCTTTAATCCAAAGTGCTTTACCACTAATGAATCCGTTGTTTCCTCTTTTGTGTGTGTGTGTGCTATGAATGACCCCTGAGTTACCTCGCTCTATTCTGCATGGACTGATCCTCGCCACAGGAGTGAATGGGCATAGAAATGATTTTAACCACAGGTTGCGTTTGAAACCCTGGGGTCTAGATGGGTTGTGTAAGGGTCAGGATATGTACAGCTTGGTGGTAAGGGGCATAGGAGGCAGATCAGAAGGTCCAAGCTTTCACCATCCATTTGTTGCTTTGACGAAGAAAAACGAATGAAATGAAATCCTGTGGGTGCTTCTCCCCAGATCGTCCACCGAACCCTGGCGGCCATGCTGGGCTCCCTGGCTGCCCTTGCTGCCCTGGCCATCATCGGAGATGTAAGACTCCTCTTCTGCTATAAAAACAACATCCAAAATTACGTATATAGCTCCCCCCACCGCCCCTATAAAATCAGTTAGAATAAAAGATAAGTTTGATTTATAGACAGTTATATTACCTATTTAAATATTTTTTGAGACCTCACTCAATAGATGACTTAGGAAGCCTCACACTATGTCTGTGCCCATGTGTGATGTGTATCTGTCTCTGTGTGTGTGTGTATCTCTGTGTGTGTGTGTGTGTATCTGTGTGTGTGTGTGTGTGTTTGTTGTACAGAGACCCAGCCTGATGACAGTGGTGGAGTGGATTGACTATGAAACCCTGGCCCTCCTGTTCGGGATGGTGAGTGTGTGACGCCTGCTTTGTCCCCCGAATCAAACCCATCGACCCGCCTGTCTGTCACTCACAACCCGGCTGCTGGGCCGCCAGTCCAATCTTTATTAGCCGCCTGTCAGCGGCGCCAAACTGAGACCGCACAGCGATGGAAAAGCAAGCTTGCTGAGAATGCATGGGCTCGGGCCAGTGGCCTGGCCTGTGTGCCCGCCTCCTGTCGTCTCTGCTGCCCCCAGATGCAGGCCTCCCTTTCCGTGGCGAGTTATGGCATCCTGATGGTTCCCGAAAAGCTTGTCTCCATGGAAACAAACGCCTCAGAAAACAAACAGCAGAGGGACAGAAAGATAGACAGAGAGAGAGACAGAGAGAGAGAGAGAGAGAGAGAGAGAGAGAGAGACAGAGAGAGAGACAGAGAGAGAGAGAGACAGAGAGAGAGAGACAGAGAGACAGAGAGACAGAGAGACAGAGAGACAGAGAGACAGAGACAGAGACAGAGACAGAGACAGAGACAGAGACAGAGACAGAGAGAGAGAGAGAGAGAGAGAGAGAGAGAGAGAGAGAGAGAGAGAGAGAGGTTGTCATGAGGAAAAAATAAGATTCGAATAAGAACCAAATGAGGAAAAAAAAATGAAATGCCATTGTTAGACATGATGCAGGTAAATAGCTTCACAAAAGGAACATGATGGAAAATGATGGAATGTCATGCTTCTAGAAGGAGCGAGCGGCCCTCGAGAGCCGTACAAAGAATTAGCTGCAGAAATGACTGCACAGTGTGACTCTCCCAACTCTCAAGGTGATGGAGCACTTCAGTCATGTCTACTTTTAGTCATTATGTTAAAAATATGATTGTGTTTTGGAGAACGAGGGTGAGGCTTGCACTATACATCTTCATCCGTGGGTAATATCCATCATGAAAGACAAAGTATTTATAATGTTTAACTTTTCATGCGGTGAATTATTCATAGGGTCTCCTTCTACATTAATCATATGATGGTGTATAGTGTAGACTTTACATCATATACTCTATTCATGTGTCCCATTTCATTTTTTTTTTTATATCAGAGACGTGACAGATTGGATAAGATGGCGTTCAATTTATGACGGACTCTTTTACAGCGTTTATTTGCGAACCTGTCAGGTCCTTGTCTTTTGTTTTTCAATGATAGTAATTATAGTATCGTTGACAGGAAGTGAGCAGGAAACAGGAAGTGTTTGATTGTTGACCCTGTCTGGGAAAATTAACTGGCCAAGGCAGTGGGGTCAACGCACCATCTCAAGACCTGTCAATCAATGGCTTGGTTCATACGTCACAACCCTGTTGGTTCAAAAGCTACTTTACTGCAGCAGGTTCATTATCACGATTTTACTTGTGTTGGACACCTTCATGTGGTAGCAAAACAAGCTGCAATGCTCATTTACTGTATACGTGATGGACATTATGGTGACACTGTTTCAATTCTTTCCTTCCAGATGATCCTGGTGGCTGTTTTTTCAGATACAGGTTTCTTTGACTACTGTGCCGTGAAGGTGAGTTTGAGATCTGTGACGGTGAACAACGATAAGAAAGCAATTTTGTAATGATCACTTGATCCCCCCCAAAAAACATTATTATCGTCAGTACTCTCCCTCGGAGAAGCACAAGGCCTCGATTTCAATACAGTTCAGAGGGGTTAATGTGCGTTTTAGAAGATGTTTCTCTGAATTAGTAGAACACGTTTTTCTTCTTTTGCTTCAAGGCAAAAGCACCAATCCATCACAGGGTCTGTCCTCATACCTGGCGTCCCTCAGTCCTCGCTGGCTGACAGGACTTGTAAAAATGATTTATTTTCGAATGGACTGCTAGGAAGTGAGGCCCTTACGATCCTACTAAATGAAATTAGCCATAGAGGTTCCTCCGGCCTCCATAAAATACATATCCATCATCCGAAATGAGTTAGGGATGAGAGTCCTCAAACTCATCCATTGTCCTGCTTGGAGGAGGAACCGCCTCCCCCGAGCAAGGACACAGCCACCCACCCTTGAAAAAACAAAACCACGACCAAGTTTAATGCTGAACGTTCTCTTGACGGCGAGGGAGGGAAAAGAGAGAGAACGACATAGAGAGAGAAATAGAAAAGAAAGAGAGGGGGGGGGGCAGTGGCAGACAGAAGTGTCCTTCAGGTGCAGCGGCTCCCAGACCAAGAGAACACAGGGATCAGGCCGGCTCATGAATTCTAAGCAGCTCTAAGACAAGGGCAGCGCCTGCAAATTAAAATATCATCCTGCAAAGGCCCGGTGGCCATGACACTTCACACTTCCACAGATAAAAAAGAAAAAGGACGGACTTTGAGTCCCTCCTGCAGCTGAAGGTTGAAAGAAAGAAAGAAAAAAAAGCGAGAAGAAGGGAAGAAAGATGGAGAGAACTGGCATAGTGGATGGCCAAAGTGAGACTTCAGTGGCAGCACACAGGGTGCAGCCACGCTTATGGAATCGTACTTTCTCCTTAAAAAAACAACAACACGATTTACAGCTTCATTTAACTTTTAAACCGCGATGCAGAAGAATCCGTCGACCCTTTGATGATGCAAAGAGAAACTTTTCATTTCACCTTCCAGGGCCAAATCATGTTTATAACGACTCCCCCCCCCCAAAACTAATTTCCATAATTGAATTTCATTCACATGCTTTTAAGATGTGGAAGAGCGGTGCGTTGCTGGTGTTGCTGCGTCAGCCGTCACAGCCGTGACCCCGTGTGTGTTTCCCTGCAGGCGTACCAGCTGTCCAGAGGCAGGGTGTGGCCCATGATCATGATCCTGTGTCTCATCGCTGCCATCCTCTCCGCCTTCCTCGACAACGTCACCACCATGATGCTGTTCACCCCCGTCACCATCAGGTACACCCCCTCACCCCCCCCCCCCCCCCCCCTCCGAGGAACCTGCTGTTGGAACCTGCTGCTTGGATGGACCTACCCAATCACAGGCTGCCCCTCGGCGACACTGAAGTGGCGGTTCGTTTGTGGGACGACGTGAGCTAAAAGGAGCTATGCTGTAGTTAGAGATGAGACTGTTGGGGCTGAATCTGTGGGATCCGATCTCTCTCTTCCCTCCTCTCCCTCTCATACAACTAAGACGAGGTGACACTTCTTTGGGAACAGGATGAAAAACTGCTCCCAGCATTGCATAATTAGCGACCATGTTTGGAACCTTAGAGAGGTTCCCACAGGTCTGTGTTCTCCATGGAGACGCTGGTACTCTTGAATTATCTCTGGAGAATCACACAGACGCACGTTCCTTTACCGCCAAGTTCCCCTTAGCCAAACTTGTTTTCAGGCTGGTAGAACTGCTCTTACTCTAAAGAAGAAATGGCTTTATCAAGTTCAGTGGGATCTTCTCCACTGTAGTGTGATCCTATGCTGTTGGTATGCTTTCCTTTGTCCTGGTGTGCTTTGTGTCTGTCTTCCTACCTGTCTGTCTGCCTTCCTGCCTATCTCTACCTCTGTCTGTCTGTCTGTCTGTCTGTCTGTCTCTGTCGGTCCCTAGGTTGAGGTTGACCTGAACAGTAACAGCAGCTTGAGTGCTTTCAAATCAAATTAAAAGTTATCTATTTTTCTGTACTTGCAGCAATCTAATCAGAGCTAAAGGGTTTTTCTGAATCTTTCTCTACCCCCCTCCCCCTCCCTCTCTGTGTTTCTGATTGGTCAGGTTGTGCGAGGTGCTTAATCTGGATCCGAGACATGTCCTGATTGCTGAAGTAATCTTCACCAACATTGGAGGGGCGGCTACAGCGGTTGGAGACCCACCCAACGTCATTATCGTATCCAATCAGGACCTGCGCAAAAACGTAGGCCCCCTTTTTTTTTTTTACACTGCTGTAATCTCAGGGACTGAGTCACAGTGGGCGGGCTGGAGGGTGGAGGGTGGGGTGGGGGACTGGGGGACTGGGGTAGAGATATGGAGCCAGAGAGGAGGCCAACAGAGACTGTAGCCAACTCAAAAGAAATGCCCTTTTAAACTCTTCCCGGCTTTCACTACTGGATTCGCCGTTAGAGATGTCTCGGCTAGTCATCGAGTCATGTCTTGGCCCTGGATGAAGAAGGTCTTACCCTCGGGTCTTCTCCTTCGCCTTCTCCTTTGACAGTCCCCACCCATGCTTAGTGAAACGTACGCCCTTGCATCTGACAGCTGGTTTGTTTAGCTCGGCGTGACCACAGAGGAGGTGTCGGTTCAGAGGAGGAGCGGTGTGTCCTCGGTCGTCTTCCTTGTTGTGGGTAGATACGGTTGAGTTGAACTCTGGATTTCTGTGTTTTGACACCCCGTTGGCACTGTTCTTGACCTATGACTATGTTTAGCCCGTGTTCTGCACCTCTCTGTCACCAACCGTCTCTGGAGGAGGGGATCCCTCACTGAATGGCTCCTCCCGAGGTTTCTTCCAGTTTTTCCCCTTGTCTTCCTCGAGGGTTTAGGTTGGTTGAGGGGCAGTTCTATGGGCGTATGTGAAGCCCTCTGTGACATCGCTTGTAAAAGGGGCTATACAAATACATTTGATTTGATGATACAGTTGGTGGTGGATTTCAAGGATTCGGCCTGTTCAGATCAGCTGTGTGACCAGAAACTGCTGCTGTCTGGAACATGATCCCTTTGTTCATCTGCCACGGACCTTTTCAACTCAATTCAAATGCAACCCTTTTCAAATGCAATATCATTTCTATAGCCCTTTTTCGCCACATCGCAAAGTCACCACATCTTAGCGACCAGATAGCTATTAGCTACCAGCCAACATTCAAGGAGCTAATGAATGAAAAACAACATGGTCAATTCCATGCTGTGTGTACCATCTAGAACCCGCCAGGTTCGCATGATCCCAGGTGACGTCTCTGCACACTCGCGGCTACCTGACCATGAAGAGCATTTCGAACACACAGCGCCTGGCGTCGTAAACCTGGAAGCTTCCAGACGATGTACGGGTTATCTGTGCTCCACACTCTGCCCTGGCCGGGCTCCCACGCGCGGGCCTCAGTGGCAGGGCTGGTGTCGATATGCAGGTGATGAATGGAGATGTAATGGCAGTGTAGCGCAACCGATTTGGATTTCTGGTGGCGCCGTCATAAATCACTGGAATTAAAACTGTCAAAACGGCAACAACAATGTGACCCCCCCCCCCCCCCCACACACACTGCCCCTCAGCCCCCCCCCCCTCCCTCTTTCAAAGCACCAATAAGATCCAGCTTCAGCAATTTCCCCTCACCCGGTTTTGACAGGATTCTGTTGCCATCGTGTCGTGTCATTCGCAAACGATGAACTTGGCCACGTACCCTGGGCCAAGCTTTATTTATATCAGTACACTATGCAAAAGTCCATCATCACAGGACAAGGTGTGCGTGTGTGCGTGTGTGAGGTAAAGCCACACAGAGCAGCCTGAACAGCCCACACGGTTGGTGAAACCGCCCTGCCAATCACAGAGGTGCAGTGAAAGGCTTCCTCGCCTCCTCATTCTGGCGCTCACTGGCTCCTCTCAGCTAAACGGTGTCGGCGGCGGCAGCGGCGGCGGGCCCCTTTGATCGTCGTGGAAGCGGCCCTTCCTCAGCCTTGATGCCTCTCGGTGACTCGGAGAGATTGCGATGACACGCCGGCAGACCTGATGCAACACGCAGCAAAACCTGGCAACCTCGATGACCCCCTCCCCTTACCCTCCACCCCGCTCTGCGCTCAGACGGCTGGTTGGAGGAGGGGAGGGGGGGGGGTAGCATTTGGGGTGGAGGGGGGAGGGGGGGTGTTCAAAAATCTAGTTTTTTTAAAGGCCAGTCTCTACATAGAAAGCTCTAAAGCCCACAGACCTGGGAGACTTCACCTAAACCCTGTGTGTAGGACATTCTAAAGAGTGTGCGTGAGGACTGTGTGTGTGTGTGTGTGTGTGTGTGTGTGTGTGGTGGCTGCAGCTTCAGTTACTGTCGCGCCAGGACAGCTGGATATGGCAGGGTTTCCCAGGCGACAGAGCAGCAGCTAGTGTGTGTGTGTGTGTGTATATGTCAGTTGGACATTTTTTTGTTGGTTTGTTTGTGTAGGGGGGGTTTGGGGTTCGGGGGGGACGGGGGGGGGGGGTCGGGCACAGCTGTGCGGTTGCCATGGCAGCTGTCCCAGGAGGAAGGGCAATGCGCGTGGAGGGATGGTGGCAGATAAACATTCTCTGGCTCATTTGAGGGTCATCCTCCTGAACCAGGAAGCCACTGTAGCATCTCGGCTGTCAACAGATGCATGCTGGGACATCACACACCCCGCAACCAATCAGAGCGTCCCTCACCCCGGGGCCTTGCATCCAATTGCAGTGTGTCACACGCACACTAAGCTGCCGCAAACAACTAGTGTTTATGTTGTATTTAAATTTTTTGTACATTTTTTCTTTTTCCTTCATCTGGATGTAGTTTGGGGACTTGTTTACCACAGCTGAATGTGGAGCATAAATAACAGATGAGAGGAGATCTCACTCCTTTATTCAGAGTTTGCGTCAGTTTTACCCCAACTACATTGCCTGGGGGGGGGTCACACAGCACCCAGCTGAGAGAACGAGAGGGGAGAGACAGAGAGAGAAAGCCTTCCGTCTGTAGTGCACAATTAGAGGAACATTGTAGAAGAAGAAAAAATCTATATATGGAGACAGTCAACCAATCAGCTTTGTGGAGTGCCGGTGTGACTTTGTTCTCAGCCTGGTGCTTCATTAATGAAGTACTTCCTGGAAATGACCTCGCTGGTCACCTGCAGAAGCATGTGAGCTGGCTCCGGACTGGCAGGCTTTAGGGAGCTGTTATTGTGCATAATGTAACCTTCAGATGCTAAAGAACTGATAACACAGCTCTGCCTGTGGGCCCGTGTGGAGAATGAAGATGGGGGAGGCTGTCGTCAATAGGGACATCAGTCAAAGCCCCCTTGGGGTCTTTTTCTGTTATTTTTTACCAAACTGACGTGGTTTTCAGTCGGCGTGTGTCGGTCACCCTATCTTCACAGCTGTCTTTATCTACCTTTTCTCATGTTCAGGTGTTTTGTTGTTGTCATCTCTCTCTTCACTTGTTTCTATCCAACCAACCACTTCAGAGTTCAAATTCTGACTGACTGGATTCAGAACAGACTCTTCCTGTAGAGGTCACTGTTATCCAGTCTTCCCCTCCTCCTCCTCCTCCTCTCTTACCACCCAGCTCCCTCCCTCCATCCCTCACACACCACATCACCCTCTTCGTCGCCGTGTCTCGCGAGGGTCCGAACCGTTTCATCTCCTGTAAATGGGCCCTTTCCGGAGATAATGTCACGCAAGGTAGCAAACATCAACACCTCGGGTCGTGTTGTCGGCTGAAGGATTCTTCACCCCTCCCGCCTAGATGAGCTATTCCTTCCTGACCATGTAGGAGGGGTGGGGGGGGGGGGGGGTGATATGAGGGGGACCTGGGCCCCTGCCAGACTTCTGCCAGGTGGAGCTGAATAACTATAAGGATGCAATTACCAACACCCCACTGCTGGACTGATCAAATTCCTCACTCCCCTCCTACCATTTCCTGGGGCCAGTTCTAAATCTGTACTTTTTTTTTTTTACAGACAAAAGACCCTCATTAGCAAAAATGTACGATTCACCCCACTACTATTAGCTAAGCTTGTGATGCCGTGATGATCAGAACTGCATATTAGAAAGTCTGCAATTGTCAATTTCCTGTTATTACTGTTGCTTTCTTGTGTTTTTTTTTTGCCCCCTCACGTACATCTGGCAAACAATGTTCTTTTGATAGTGTGCAGACAACTCCCATTCTCCATTCTGGTTTGCTGTATAGAAATACAGCGCCTGACCTTGCCTGTGCATCATGAGGCTGGAAGGGAGGCAGGACTTAGTGCAACACTGAGGCATTTGAATGCCATCTCAAAGTAGAGCTTTCTAATCATCGACGAGAAGGTGGATCAATCCGAGCCCCTTTCAGCCCTGCTTCTGGTTCGGAACCCCGCCAGCCCTCCGACCGTGACATATCAGGGTGGGACGGTTGCCAGCGGTTATCTATAAACCAGAAGATTCCATTTGCTGATACTGTTTTTGTTCTGTTTGGCAGGGGATCGATTTTGCCGGTTTCACGGGTTACATGTTTCTGGGAATCTGCCTGGTCCTCCTAACCTCCTTCCCCTTCCTGAGGATGCTCTACTGGAACAAGAAGCTCTACAACAAAGAATCCAGTGAAATTGTGGGTGAGTAGAAACAAGGCCATTTCCTGGAAACACAGAGGACCGAACGCCATCCACGAAATCCGCCCGTAGGCCCAGTAAACCCCTGTCACTGCTCCCGTCCGAAGCAACGAACATACCCCGCGCTCCCCTCATCTCCCTCCTCACAACATGCTCGCCGTTCCTTCATTCTCCGTGGCTTCCGCCTGACCTCTCTCGCCCCCCCTCTCTCTCGTGGCATGCGTGCAGAGCGAGGCTCACCTTGCTCGGCGGCTGAGACGACCTCAGGACAGGCGGGGTTAGATTGCCGTTGCCTGCACTACCACTCCCCCACCACCTGGTGGAGGCATCAGGGTGGCCCATGAGACCCCCACCCACACACCACCACCACCTACCCTCCACCCCCCCACCCCCCTTCAGCTCTGAGGTAATTAGCCCACCTTCTGCGTTATCCTTATTAGATGACTCGGTCGTCCAGGCTCCATCGTGGTTATATTATGGGATGTCCAGAGTTACTGTGCCGGGGAGGGGAGAGCGAGGTGACGATGGCACGCGCCCTTCAGCCTGGCGCCTTCTTCAACACGCCACTGTGTTCACGCGGTGACGTCACATTATGTTACGTGTTCAACGGTATGCGTTACCAAGACAACAAGGCGAGTGACACACTTACAGAGCAGACTGGAGTCCGAGAACATTTAACCAGCTCGGACGACCTGTCAATCGTGCCGTCTACGGTTGAAGAGTCAGTTGAGGGTCTTGGGTGGCGCCGTTTCTATGGAGACCTCTGGTGGTTGGAGACGGCCGAGTGTGAAGGTTCTGACGGCACGTCTATCGCTGGCGACACAGCGAGCCAGCGGGGGCTGCCACGCCCCCTCCACCCCTGGCACCATCGTCCCAGGGAGTGGCCCCTGGAGGGGGGGGAGACACAACCTCATCTCTGCCCCCTGCACACACACACACACACACTCACACATGCACTTGCAGTTAGTCCCCTCGCGCCCTTACAGATGTACCTACGCACTAGCGCACGCATAGCACAGCACAGAAGCAGTTTACACCCTTTTAACATGAGTGACGTAAACGTTAGAAGGTGTTGTGTGCCAGAGTCCAGCTCTTTCCAGTCAGGTCCCATGGCCATTGCTGTTATGATATTGTTTTGATCTGTTTTTAATATCACTCTGTGTTTAGGTCGTTCGTCCACAGTGCTGTTCGTTGTCGACCACCCAGAGTGATTCAGTAGGCTGTATTATTATCACTCTTCATTTGCATAATCTGCAATCGGATTGAGTCTGCTTCTGTTAGATAACAACAACCTCCAAATATTAGATTCATGTGCATAACTATGTTTTTATTTCATTCCAGACCAGTAGGAGAAACCAACAAAGCAGGGAAGGGTTCTCAGGGAAGGTTCTCAGGGAAGGTTCTCAGGGAAGGTTTCTCAGGGAAGGTTTCTCAGGGAAGGTTCTCAGGGAAGGTTCTCAGGGAAGGTTTCTCAGGGAAGGTTTCTCAGGGAAGGTTCTCAGGGAAGGTTCTCAGGGAAGGTTCTCAGGGAAGGTTCTCAGGGAAGGTTCTCAGGGAAGGTTCTCAGGGAAGGTTTCTCAGGGAAGGTTTCTCAGGGAAGGTTCTCAGGGAAGGTTCTCAGGGAAGGTTTCTCAGGGAAGGTTGTCAGGGAAGGTTCTCAGGGAAGGTTCTCAGGGAAGGTTTCTCAGGGAAGGTTCTCAGGGAAGGGTTCTCGGGAGGGTTCTCAGGGAAGGGTTCTCAGGGAAGGGTTCTCAGGGAAGGTTCTCAAGGAAGGTTCTCAGTAATGGTTCTAGGAGGTTGAGGATGGTGATTCCCCAGGAGACTTGAAGTCACTCTGCTGTCTTCACTCCTGTTAGGATGTGTGTGTGTGTAGGAGGAGAGGGGGGGGGGGGGAAGGAGAGATGGAGGAGAAGGAGAAAGAGAAAGGGAGATGCGGGAGGGGGGTTGTGCCACTGAATAAGACAGCAGGGACATGGTGTGCCTTGGACACTGACAGGAAGTGTCCCGCTGGTCTCCACGGTAACTCATCAATACCAAGCCAATATGACATGTGTAGAAACCCCCCCCCCCCCCCCCCCCCCCCCCCCCCGAGGAGGGGAAAGCACACAGCTAAACCAGCTCAAGGCCCCCCCGGTGTGATTGGTAATTGCGTTGACTCGCTAACAGGAGTGTTTTTCCTGTGCCAATTAGATGTCATTAAGGGAACATAGCAACCGCCCTGACAACCGGCGCCGCTCGCCGCCGCCCGCGCCGTCATCCAGGCGCCGGCCGGACGCTACCCCCCTGTGCCTCCGTCCTCGCTCCGGCGCGGGGCGCCACACGCGCGGCCGTGCTCACCGCCACCTGGCTGGGGGACGACCCCACCAGGGGGGCTGCAGAGCCTCCAGCACTACCGCCACCCTGAACCAAAACACACACACCTCCCAGCTGGCTGTAGTGGGGACAGATGAGGCTGGGATTGGGATCAAAGCCTCAGACCAGATGATCAACCCCCCCCCCCCCCCCCCCCACCTCCCTGGACTTGTCCGAGCCTGGCCATATCGACAGGCCTGTTGTCAGGGATTCAGATGGTTCCGTTGAGACTACAGCGCGTGTGACCCTCTCTGCTTGTGTGTGTGTGTCTCCTCCTCAGAGCTCAAACATGAGATCCGTGTGTGGCGGGCGACGGCCCAGCGCATCAACCCAGCCAGCCGGGAGGAGACGGCCGTCAAGTGCCTCCTGATGCAGAAGGTGCTCAACCTGGAGAGCCTCCTGCGCAAGACCATGAAAACATTCCAGAGGTAAGTGACCTTGCACAGATTGGAACCTTTCCCCTAAGGTGGGTAACCATGCACAGATGGGAACCTTTCCCTGAGGTCGGTAACCTTGCACAGATGGGGAACATTCCGGAGGTAGGAGACCTTCTAAGAGCAGCAAACTTGCCACAGGGTAGGAAACCTACCAAAGCAACCGTCCCCTTCCTACACTGGCTTCATCTCTCGCTACCACCCTCCCTTTCTCCTTCCCTCTCTCGCTTCTTCCCTCCATTGCCACCTCCTTCCCTCGTCCCTTTGCTCCCTAACACCTTTCCTCTCTCCCTGCCTCCCTCCCTCCCAGCCCACCTCCTCTTTTCCCTCCCTGCCCGTGTTTGCGTCTAGACGGGCAGACCCAAGTGATTGTCTTGCCAGAGACTGGGCTGTCCATCACTAGGATCCACGGCCCCCTCGGTGCCCCTTGAACACACTACAATACATCTCTCTTGATGCCCGCTGCTCATTTTCTCTCTCGCAGGTCAAAGGTCACGCTAGCGGGTGCTTGTGTGAAATGAGACCATTAAAGCGTACCGTATTCATCATGACGTTGGGGGAAATATGACCTTTGAATTAGCCGTCTGACCCCTTCCTCCTCTAAGAGAAACGCAGCAATAAGCACCTTAATGGAGATAAAGGTGTGATTACAATGGAGAGGACGATAGCGTGTGCTCCGCGGAGGGGATGATGAATGTGTGTGTGGTCGAGGCCCCCAGTCGGGACGAGCAACACAGGGCTGACGCGACTCTCTCTTCCGCAGGCAGATCTCTCAGGAGGATCAAAACTGGGAGCAGAATATTCAGGAGCTGCAGAAAAAGGTACCGCCACCGATTCGAACTTCTGCCACGTCGTACGTTGCCGACATTTCGCCGGAGTCGTAAAGCACTTCTCCTCATCACGGTGCCTTTGTTACACTGATGTTATCCTTTTTAACGAAGGTGGCTTAGTCTACGAGAAACCGACTTGAGCTTTGAGTCTGATGTAATTATCTGGTTCTTCCAGTCACGATTTTTCCCCTCGTTGATTTCCTGTCTTCGCAGCACCGAATCACCGACAAAATCCTCCTGGTCAAGTGTATTGCTGTCCTGGGAGTGGTGATCGTCATGTTCTTCCTCAACTCCTTTGTTCCCAGCATTCATCTGGATCTGGGTAAGCACCCTCTCTCTCCCTCATTAGTGTGAGGAAAACGTTCATGATGAAGAGGCATCTCGTCGTTTTCACAGGCGCCAATGAGCGCTCGTGGGTAACGCGGTGTAATTATAAAGCAGGGGCTTCCTCCCCGCGTTTGAAAGGAGCTCCAATAATAGGCTGACAAAGATTCGCAGGCAGGAAATTACACGGGACGCTAGGCTGCTTTTGGACCTGTCGCGCGTTCCACGTACGCCACACAAAACGGGGCCTATTTCTGAGGCCGTGGAGAAAACACACACTTAATCTCATTAGGTACTTAACCTATGAGCATGTGCATTAATTACAAAAAAGAAACGGTTGCAGATGGCGTAAGGGCACGTGTGCTTCTAGATGTTAATTGGATTTTATTTCGATGTGACACATTGTGATAAACAATGTCCCCATCAGTTATTTGTGGGTAGACACCCCCCACACAACAGGAAAGCCTTTTATCATACAAAGGCCTATTTAGCTACCAAATTACCACCGCTTGGAGACATGGGAATTGTATTTGTTTTCATTAGCGCCACACAGAGCGTAGAGAAGAAGCTACTCTTAGTCTAGCTGGAAAACATGACCCCCAGACATGTCAACAGTCCTCATAAAGGCTGGATAGATGGATTCCTCCGGCTATTGCCGAAGAACATCTGGCAAGATGTCAACCTCTCCCTGGGAAATCACAGTTAAATAGCACTGAATTAGATCCTGTCTCTCTTCTGATAGTACCTCCTTGAATTCCAATTAAAGCGTGTGCCAGATGATTACAGACCACATCTCCCTGAGGGGGGTCCTCCGTATCTGCTAACATTGGGTTTATCCAGTCTGTCAGGGAGTGTGTGTGTGGGAGAATGTGTGTGTTTGTTTCGACCGGAGGGCTTCATCCTGTTTCTCTATCTGACGTTTCTGAATGGGAGCTGGGAGGTGTGTGTTCTGTGAGATGTGTGCATTTCAATGGCCGCTGACCCTAAACACTACCTCCATTAGCACCGAGCCGACGCACAAAGGATGATGTCTTCATGCTGGTCCTCTCCTCGCTCCTCTTCTTTCTCCTCTCCCCTCGTCTCTCCCCTCCCTTCCTCTCCTAGCCCCAGTCACAGCGTAGTAACCAAACATGTAGAGTTAATTGCAGGGCTCTCTTGGTTTACCTCTGGCTGACGTTGATTAAATGCGCATGACCCACAACGTCACCCCCCCAACCCTCCCTCCTTTAGCAGAGCTGGGGGTTAGCACAGACATACAAACCAAACACGCACACAATCATACGCACAATTACACATGCATACACACCTACCACATGCAAGCCTCTCACACACACACTTAGCCCTCATTAATGCACATAGATTGAAACCCCACGGTGTGACCTATTTAGCCACAGAAGATGTTTGGGAAATTGAGCATCATTAAAATTTCATTAGGTTGACATGGCAAAATGTAATTTGCATTTGAATATTGCCTGGTCATTTACTCACTGCAAGTGTCTGTAGATGTGTCCTGCAGTACACACTTCCTGCGTGAAACAGGAAGTGGATAGAGCATAGACTTGCATCTGGTAGTAGCAGTAGTCTTTTGTTGTTGTACCTGTATAGTGGGAGTTCACATCAAAACTTTTACTTATTTTTTTTTTTCTACACGAAAAGGGTGGTTTTAAGCCAGGTCCTGAGAAAACCAGCGCATGTTTTAGCTTGAGCTAGCATCTGGGCGTGCTCCCCGCTCGACCTCTGCCATCAACACGGATGATCTTTAAGCGTTCTGCTGCCGTACGTCCCTTCCTGTTGTCCTCGTCCTATCTGGCCTGAGAAGCCGTCTCCCTGCCTCGCCTTCCCAGCGCAATCTCAAAACGCCGAATCACACTTGTAAACGGGCTCATCTAGCGTCTTTGGTCATGCCGCGCTTGGACTCTCTCCGGTTCTGTCTATGTAGCACCATATAAGCAAACAATCGGGCCTCAGATAAACAAGTGCGATGAGACAATGTTCACAACGCACCCGCCTGAGTCGGAACACTGCTGTCCTGCGCGTGATGAATGAGCCTATCACTGGCTGCTCAGAGTCTTTTTAAAGCGGTTTTTAATTGGAGAGCTCTCTTGGTTCGCTGTCGGCTATTTGCTTCCCGGCACTACAGGAGGCTGCCTTGGAGAATATCAATGCTGGAAGGAAATAATAATAAAAAAGTTGCGTCCCGCTCATTTTGTATGATCTCATCATGGATGGTGAGGCAGTGTTTTTTTGTTTTGTTTCGCACCCCCAGTAAAAAAGAAAAGAACACTTATGTATGTGTCCTATCTACTGAAAACCATTCTACCGAAGAATGTGTTGTTTTCCTGTCTACTGTGTGTGTTTGTCTGGGCTTTGAGTCAGCAGGCCTTTGTGCCAGCTGCAGATGTAGCCCCGGACCACCTGTCCCTGTCCCTGATTTGCAATTAGCATCTCTACGGGAGCGCCCCATAAGGTAAAACAAACACCCTCTACCCACCACGGCGCACATCGCAGACGGTGAGGTTCTGTGGCCCACTCTTCAATCCTCTTCTTTCCCTTCTATCTCTCCATTTCCCTTCCTCTCTTTTTCTCCCCCTCTCTTTCTTTTTTCTTTACCTCTTCTTTTTTTCCATGTTTTCCCCTCATCTTACTCTCCTCTCTTTGTATCTCCCCCCCCCCCTTCTCTGTCTTCCACACATGCAAACATCTCTTTATCTCTCTCCCCATCTACCACTAAGTGTCTCCCCCCCTCCCCCTCCCCTATCTCTTTGCCAGTTTTCATCAGTGGTAAAATGATTTCCCCAAGGCAATTACTAACTTTGTAGTCGTGTCATCGGACTTGGGGCCGCATGTCTTGGACACTCGGGTGAGGAGAGGGGCGGAGCTGTCAACTGATCACCACCTGGTGGTGAGTTGGCTTCGATGGTGGGGGAGGACGCCGGTCAGGCCTGGCAGGCCCAAACGTAATGTGAGGGTCTGCTGGGAACGTCTGGCGGAACCCTCTGTCAGAAGGAGCTTCAACTCCCACCTCCGGGAGAGCTTCGATCATGTCTCGGGGGGGGCCGGGGACATTGAGTCCGAATGGGCCATGTTCCGGGCCTCCATTGTTGAAGCGGCTGACCGGAGCTGCGGCCGCAGGGCGGTCGGTGCATGTCGCGGCGGTAACCCTCGGACCCGGTGGTGGACTCCGGAGGTGAGGGATGCCGTCAAGCTGAAGAAGGAGGCCTATCGGACTTTATTGGCTGGTAGGACTCCAGAGGCAGCTGATGTGTACCGGCAGGCCAAGCGGAACGCGGCTTTGGCGGTCGCGGAGGCAAAAACCCGGGCATGGGAGGAGTTCGGCGAGGCCATGGAGAATGACTTCCGAACGGCTTCAAAAAGGTTCTGGACCACCATCCGGCGGCTCGGGAGGGGGAAGCGGTGCTCTGTCAACACTGTATACGGTGGGGATGGTGCGCTGCTGACCTCGACGGGGGACGTCCTGGATCGGTGGAAGGAATACTTCGAAGACCTCCTTAATTCCACCAACACGCTTTCCGACGTGGAGGCAGAGTCTGGGGACATCGGGGGGGGCCCTTCTATCTCTGGGGCTGAGGTCGCCGAGGTGGTTGAAAAGCTCCGCGGTGGCAGGGCCCCTGGGGTGGATGAGGTCCGCCCGGAGTTCCTTAAGGCTCTGGATGTTGTAGGGCTGTCTTGGTTGACACGACTCTGCAACATCGCGTGGACATCGGGGACAGTGCCTCTGGACTGGCAGACCGGGGTGGTGGTTCCCCTCTTTAAAAAGGGGGACCGGAGGGTGTGCTCCAACTTTAGGGGGATCACACTCCTCAGCCTCCCTGGGAAAGTCTATTCAGGGGTCCTGGAGAGGAGGGTCCGTCGGATTGTCGAACCTCGGATTCAGGAGGAGCAATGTGGTTTTCGTCCTGGCCGTGGAACAGTGGACCAGCTTTATACCCTCCGCGGAGTCCTGGAGGGTTCATGGGAGTTCGCCCAACCAGTCTACACATGTTTTGTGGATTTGGAAAAGGCGTTCGACCGTGTCCCTCGGGGGCTCATGTGGGGGGTGCTCCGAGAGTACGGGGTACCGGATTTCCTGATCGGGGCTGTCCGGTCCCTGTACGACCGGTGCCAGAGTTTGGTCCGCATTGCCGGTAGTAAGTCGAACTTGTTTCCGGTGAGGGTTGGACTCCGCCAGGGCTGCCCTATGTCACCGATTCTGTTCATTACCTATATGGACAGAATTTCTAGGCGCAGCCAGGGTGTTGAGGGGGTCCGGTTTGGTGACCTCAGGATCGGGTCGCTGCTTTTTGCGGATGATGTGGTCCTGTTGGCTTCATCGGGCCGTGACCTTCAGCTCTCACTGGAGCGGTTCGCAACCGAATGTGAAGCGGCTGGGATGCGAATCAGCACCTCCAAATCTGAGGCCATGGTAATCGACCGGAAAAGGGTGGAGTGCCATCTCCGGGTCGGGGAGGAGATCCTGAACCAAGCGGAGGAGTTCAAGTATCTCGGGGTCTTGTTCACGAGTGAGGGAAGAATGGAGCGCGAGGTCGACAGGCGGATCGGTGCGGCGTCCGCAGTGATGCGGGCTCTGCATCGGTCCGTCGTGGTGAAGAAGGAGCTGAGTCGAAAGGCGAAGCTCTCTATTTACCAGTCGATCTACGTTCCTACCCTCACCTATGGTCACGAACTATGGGTAGTGACCGAAAGAACGAGATCGCGAATACAAGCGGCCGAAATGAGCTTTCTCCGTAGGGTGTCCGGGCTCTCCCTTAGAGATAGGGTGAGAAGCTCGGTCATCCGGGAGGGGCTCAGAGTAGAACCGCTGCTCCTCCGCGTCGAGAGGAGCCAGCTGAGGTGGCTCGGGCATCTGATTAGGATGCCTCCTGGACGCCTCCCTGGTGAGGTGTTCCGGGCACGTCCCACTGGGAAGAGGCCCCGGGGAAGACCCAGGACACGCTGGAGGGACTATGTCTCTCAGCTGGCCTGGGAACGCCTTGGGGTCCCCCAGGAAGAGCTGGCGGAAGTGGCCGGGGGGAGGGAAGTCTGGGCCTCCCTGCTTAGGTCGCTGCCCCCGCGACCCGATTCCCGGACAAGCGGCAGATGACGACGACGACAATTACTAACTTTCACCTGTTTAATCAAATTGCGGCTCCAAGTGGGTGTGCTCTTCCTCTCTCTCCCCGTCCCTCTCCTTCTCTCTCTCCCTCTCTCCTCTTGGAGTGTGTGCGCACACAACACCAGGTAAACGCAAGCCAGAGCCAACATGACCCTGAGTGTGGACTATGTGCTAAAACGGTTATGCTTTGATAATGAGTGTTTGATTAAACCCACCAAGCCTGCCCAGATACATAATACATCCGTGTCTTAGAGGGCCCACTCGACTCCATCTGATAACGGGGGGGTGGAGAAGATTCAGAGCGCACGGTCAGATGGAAATGAAATCCACGCCATGACACACACACACACACTCCTCCTAAAACACACACACCCGTCGACTTAAGTAAACCAATTTGTTTTATTTGAGTTCTCCACCTCCCAATATCTACCCAATGAGGTAGCGGCCTCCTGAGCACGGATGATAATGTAGTTAACAGTGAATCATAATGTAACCGGGAGCGATAACGAGGTTAGGTTCTCGATGCGCTTGCAGGGTCGCTGCAGCGTTCCCCTCGCCACCCCTCTTTTTCTCCTCATCACGTCGACGAGGTCCGGTTGCCATGGCCTGACGTTGATGGCGTGTATATATGTGGTGCTCAGATGCATAGGGGACATTTGCCTTGACATTTGGATTGGGCAATGGCTCCTTGGGGACAGATTCAAGTTTGCTTATGAAAACATGTTTTTCCTTTTGTCGTTTTTCGTAAATGTGTAGAATAATGGGCAATTTGATACGTTGAAAAAATGTATCTATGACCCCATAACATGTGCTATAAGTGAAGGGGTGAGAATGCTTTCTGAAGCCACTGTATGCAAGCTAAAGAAACAGTTTCCCCTCTAACTGCCATTCTGTTAGCCTCCAGTTATTAGAATAGGATGAGCAAGATTTAGGTTGGAGGAGACCTTGGAGGTTGGAGGAGAAGTCAACAGGCAGGTGTATGTTATGTTCACTACACATCACAGAACAGTAAACCTGAAAGAACACTGATTAAGATCACTTCATCATGAAGAACAACTGACAGAACCAGCAGCTTGTGAGTTCAGCCGGAAAGTAAACTCCCAGCAGATGGATCTGTGCCCTGTTCTGCTGGATTAGCATGTTTTTATTTCACCAGAAGCCGTGTAATATTCCCGTCATGTGTTATTAACGTAATTGTGTTCTAACTCATTGCATCACTTTCAAGTCTATTTACAGTTCGGGCAGACATGTGAACAGACAGACAAACAGATAATGCAAGACCGACTGTCAGACAGGCACCCAGACAGACAGACAGATGTTGGTTTGTTCATTCTTCCAGTGTCTGAAGGGAGTGTCTCTGTCTCTTGTGTCCCAGGGTGGATCGCTATCCTGGGGGCCCTGTGGCTGCTGGTGCTGGCAGACATCCAGGACTTTGAGATCATCCTGCACAGGGTGGAGTGGGCCACGCTGCTGTTCTTCGCTGCCTTGTTCGTGCTCATGGAGGTATTTCACACACTCAAACACAAGCAGACACACGCACACACAGACGCGCACACACACACACACCCCGACACACACTCCCGCGCTCACAGGGCTGAATTGTCGTGCTCTGTTAGCCGTTAGCGTCCCCTGGCCATGCTAATCTTCAGTTAAGTGAAGCTGCTAGCTCCCAGTAAACACGCCTCTCCGCTGGTCACACAACAGCCCTGTCACTCAGGCCCCAGACGGACACCGTTATATGACATTTGTAACAAGCACAGGTACTCGGGAATTCTTTGCCCGTGCTCCTCCGGACAGTTTCCTCGTAGCCTGAACCTGAAACTCCCTAATCCCAGTCCTAAACCAGCTCCATTTCAGGAAGTCGACAGTCTGTATTCGGTTTTAGGGCAAGTTTCACTGGCTGTGTTGGCACACATCTGTCTGGGATCCCCTGTCTTAGTTGGAGAGTTGAACTCAAAACTCTCTCATCGCTAATATCTCATTTGAAGGAAATACCTTTGTGTGCTCTTCTCCTCCAGGCTCTGGCTCAGCTGCAGCTAATCGACTACATCGGGGAACAGACGGCCCTCCTGATAAAAGTGAGTAGTTTACTCGCTCGTATCCAAGCCGACGGTCATCGCGCGGTCGTCACGGCGCTGACACGAGCGATAGTGGCGCGCAGGTGACGGGATGTTGCACTCCATGTTTATTGGCCCCGTACCTATATGCATAGCCCTCTCCTGCATTTCAATAATTGCATGCAAATGTGGTTTTTGAACCCCCCCACCCCCAGCCCCCCACCTTTAGCCTGTGTCTGCGTGTTGCCGCTGCCGAGGCACCTCTCAGAGCAGAATGAGCCCGTGATGGAGGCGTCAGCTTCAGTTTAGACACCACACCTGCCTGCCAGGGTAACTCCATGTGACAGGTTGTGTGCTCTTCTGATGCCTCTCCACGCCCTGGGCTGGGGGTAACGAGGAGAGGGGGAGGGGATGAGAGAAGGAGAGGGAGAACAGGAAGCAGGGAAGGGTGTAAGGGGGATGGAGAGAGAAGCGCAGATAAAGAGGGAGGGAGAGAGAGGAAGAGAAAGGGAGAGGGAGAACAGGAAGCAGGGAAGGGTGTAGAGGGGATGGAGAGAGAAGCGCAGATAAAGAGGGGGACAGAGAGAGGAAGGGAGAGAGAGAGAGGGAGAGAGAGAGAGGGAGAGAGAGAGAGAGAGAGGGAGAGAGAGAGGAAGGGAGAGAGAGGGAGGGAGAAGAAGGGAGAGAGGAAGAGAGAGAGGGAGGGTGAGAGGGAGGGAGAGAGAGAGAGAGAGAGAGAGGAAGAGAGAGAGGATCCAGCCACCTTTATCTCCCCTGTGATGTCCCAGACAGCAGCAGGTCCAGACCTGCCGTGTCTCGCGTGTCAGACTGAAGCGCCGTCATGCTCCGGCTGCTTCCGGCGCAGGATTGGCTCCGCTCGCCACGGCGGCAAGACGCCACCTGCGGCCCTGTGTCCTCTCAGCCCTCCCCTCTCTCAATCTCTCCTTCCTCCCCTCCCCTCTCTCAATCTCTCCTTCCTCCCCTCCCCTCTCTCAAGCTCTCCTTCCTCCCCTCCCCTCTCTCAATCTCTCCTTCCTCCCCTCCCCTCTCTCAATCTCTCCTTCCTCCTCTCCCTCATCTCCGTATCCCCCTGTCCAAACTGCCAAGGCCTCAACTTAAACTGGAGCCATTTGATTTAAAGCTGTTAAGTGTGTGTGTCTGTGCGCGTGTGCGTGTGTGTGTCTGCATGCCCGAGTGTGCATGTGCATCCAGTGTGTGTGTGGAGCGCGGCCCCTGACGCGTGTCTCCTGTTATCTCCTCCGTCAGGCGGTTCCCGAGGACCAGCGCCTGGCCATCGCCATCATCCTGGTCATGTGGGTGTCCGCTCTGGCCTCGTCTCTCATCGACAACATCCCCTTCACCGCCACCATGGTAGGAGGCTGCGCGCACACACACACACACAGAGTGTGTGAGCGTCGTTGCCTAATTCAAAGTTGATTTACTTGAGTTTGTCTATGTATTTTGTGTGGCACACTCCCTGCTGTTTAGAAAGGGGCTGCGGTAGCTGTCAGTCCATGAGAAGAGCATTGCTGTTGAAACATGGTCAGGAGTGTCGTTTTTAATGCTTCGAGTTCAACGGCTGCTGTTCAGCCCACAGAATGGAACAGTAAATGGGATGGCTATTGTGCTGTGTAATGTGTTTTACCTCGGCCCCTATGGCAGATCTCTGAAGCACTCAGCGTCCCACTCACAAGTTAAGTGAACGACAGCTAAACGTCCAATTGCAAAATGACATCCTGCTAAACGTTATAGGCCTAATGCTTAGCGCCATATTTCACATATCCCCGTTCTGCCTGTTTGAGATGTTTCCCTGCTCCAACACACCTGATTCAAATGAATGGTCTTAAGCAGGCTTCTGCAGAGCTGGATAACGACCCATTCCTTTGAATCAGGTATGTTGGAGCAGGGAAACGTCTAAAACAGGCAGGGCACGGGGTGCCCTGAGGACCAGGGTTGGGAACCACTGTGCTAAATGACCTACTGCTAAATGACCCATTGCTAAACGACCTACCTGCTAAATGACCTATTTGCTAAACGACCTACTGCTAAACGACATGATACTGCTAAGCTCCTAATTGGATTCTGGGACAAAGTCTTTTTCTGTAAGGTTATCTTGTGCTTTGAGCATAACGGTGTGTGTGTGTGTGTGGTGAGAACACGACAGCTGCTGCTGAGGGGAGCTTTTGGAACCAGAGCCGTGGCGACGCCATGGTAACTGCCGTTACTATCCTCCAAAACAGGCTTGTCACGGGGACACCCGCTCCACAACCGTCCCCTTTTGACCTCGAGAATCCATTAACTGTGAAAAGCTGTTCACTCACCTTCAGTAGGGATCCTGAGAGGCCTTGAAAGGGTCAGCCCCTCTCTCTGGTCCGTGCTTTCTCTCCCTTTCACGTTCCCTCTCAATAGAGCGACATGCTCTAGGGGAAGTGACCGAGAGCATGTTGACCTAGCAACGCTCACTTCCTGGAAGACCCAGGAGAATGCACCCCGGCTCATCGGCGTTCCGTTTTAGGATAACTAACTTGAGAGACGGATGTTGGAAGGTTTAGCTCGAATCTCGCTGCGCCGTTCTGACAGTCACTGACAGAGAGAGAGAGAGAGCGACGCGACATACCATAAGGCGTTTTCCTCAGCTGATCCTCGTCCTGAATCGTTGCTTTCTCTGTCCCCCTCCCCCCCTCTCAGATCCCTGTCCTCATCAACCTGAGCCAGGACGCAGACGTCAACCTGCCTTTGAAGCCCCTGATCTTCTCCCTGGCCATGGGGGCCTGCCTAGGAGGTGAGTGAAGGAAGACCGAGGCAGGGAGGAGAGAGGAGGGGAGGGAGCGATGGAGAGAGAAAATGTGTGTGTGTGATGGTGGGGGGGGGGGGGGGGGGGGGGGGGGGGGGTGATGGGATGGGGGATCTGTGCTTTGTTGGGTTTCGGGGCCAAAGCACTTTTACTCTGATTGATAAATACCATCCAGCATCAGTGGAGGCTCAGGTGTCAGCAGTCTTGGGGAATGTCATGTGTTTGTGTGAAGGACTAAGAGACCCCGTGCCACACACAGGGAGCAGCTCCCTGCGTGCAGGGCCTGCCCCTCCACACAGCTGGGACCGTCCCTTATGGGAAGGCAGCAGCTTCCCTAGCCCAGAGCCCAGTCTCATCCACACTCAGCCCCCACCCCCTCAACCTCAGCCACCTCATCCACACTCACCCCCCACCCCCTCAACCTCAGCCCCCTCATCCACACTCACCCCCTCAACCTCAGCCCCTCATCCACACTCACCCCCCACCCCCTCAACCTCAGCCCCTCATCCACACTCACCCCCCCCCCCCCTCAAGCTCAGCCCCTCATCCACACTCACCCCCCC
>NC_061075.1:5358918-5541768 GCF_021917145.1 Hypomesus transpacificus | reverse complement strand
GAAGTAGGCCAGACACGATTATAATAATCTGGTGTATATTTGAGATTTTTTGACCCAAGTCTGGAAAAGATATTGAGATTAGCAAGGATTTCATGCTATTTTCAGAGATTAGCGATTTTCTATCATTTTTTTTAAAACGGTATTGAAAAAGTAAAGGGTGTGGAAGCAGGCCAGACACTATGATAATAATCAGGTGTATATTCGAGATTTTTTGAAACAACTTTGAAAAAGTTATTGAGATTATCAATGATTTCATGCTATTTTCAGAGATTAGCGATTTTCTATCATTTTTTTTTTAAACATTATTGAAAAAGTAAAGGGTGTGGAAGTAGGCCAGACACTATTAGAATAATCAGGTGTATATTCCAGATTTTTTGACCCGGGTCTGGAAAAGATATTGAGATTAGCAAGGATTTCATGCTATTTTCAGAGATTAGCGATTTACTATCATTTAAAAAAAAACATTATTGAAAAAGTAAAGGGTGTGGAAGTAGGCCAGACACTATTATAATAATCAGGTGTATATTCAAGATTTTTTGACCCAGGTCTGGAAAAGATATTGAGATTAGCAAGGATTTCATGCTATTTTCAGAGATTAGCGATTTACTATCATTTAAAAAAAAACATTATTGAAAAAGTAAAGGGTGTGGAAGTAGGCCAGACACTATTATAATAATCAGGTGTATATTCGAGATTTTTTGAAACAACTTTGAAAAAGTTATTGAGATTATCAATGATTTCATGCTATTTTCAGAGATTAGCGATTTTCTATCATTTTTTTAAAAACATTATTGAAAAAGTAAAGGGTGTGGAAGTAGGCCAGACACTATTATAATAATCAAGTGTATATTCCAGATTTTTTGAAACAAGTTTGAAAAAGTTATTGAGATTATCAATGATTTCATGCTATTTTCAGAGATTAGCGATTTTCTATCATTTTTTTTAAAACATTATTGAAAAAGTAAAGGGTGTGAAAGTAGGCCAGACACTATTAGAATAATCAGGTGTATATTCCAGATTTTTTGACCCGGGTCTGGAAAAGATATTGAGATTAGCAAGGATTTCATGCTATTTTCAGAGATTAGCGATTCACTATCATTTAAAAAAAAACATTATTGAAAAAGTAAAGAGTGTGGAAGTAGGCCAGACACTATTATAATAATCTGGTGTATATTTGAGATTTTTTGACCCAAGTCTGGAAAAGATATTGAGATTAGCAAGGATTTCATGCAATTTTCAGAGATTAGCGATTTTCTATCATTTTCTTTTAAACGGTATTGAAAAAGTAAAGGGTGTGGAAGTAGGCCAGACACTATTATAATAATCAGGTGTATATTTGAGATTTTTTGAAACAAGTTTGAAAAAGTTGTTGAGATTATCAATGATTTCATGCTATTTTCAGAGATTAGCGATTTTCTATCATTTTTTTAAAAACATTATTGAAAAAGTAAAGGGTGTGAAAGTAGGCCAGACACTATTAGAATAATCAGGTGTATATTCCAGATTTTTTGACCCGGGTCTGGAAAAGATATTGAGATTAGCAAGGATTTCATGCTATTTTCAGAGATTAGCGATTTACTATCATTTAAAAAAAAACATTATTGAAAAAGTAAAGAGTGTGGAAGTAGGCCAGACACTATTATAATAATCTGGTGTATATTTGAGATTTTTTGACCCAAGTCTGGAAAAGATATTGAGATTAGCAAGGATTTCATGCTATTTTCAGAGATTAGCGATTTTCTATCATTTTTTTAAAAACATTATTGAAAAAGTAAAGGATGTGGAAGAAGGCCAGACACTATTATAATAATCTGGTGTATAATTGAGATTTTTTGACCCAAGTCTGGAAAAGATATTGAGATTAGCAAGGATTTCATGCTATTTTCAAAGATTAGCGATTTTCTATCATTTTTTAAAAAACGGTATTGAAAAAGTAAAGGGTGTGGAAGTAGGCCAGACACTATTATAATAATCAGGTGTATATTCGAGATTTTTTGAAACAACTTTGAAAAAGTTATTGAGATTATCAATGATTTCATGCTATTTTCAGAGATTAGCGATTTTCTATCATTTTTTTAAAAACATTATTGAAAAAGTAAATGGTGTGGAAGTAGGCCAGACACTATTATAATAATCAGGTGTATATTCCAGATTTTTTGAAACAAGTTTGAAAAAGTTATTGAGATTATCAATGATTTCATGCTATTTTCAGAGATTAGCGATTTTCTATCATTTTTTTAAAAACATTATTGAAAAAGTAAAGGGTGTGGAAGTAGGCCAGACACTATTAGAATAATCAGGTGTATACTCCAGATTTTTTGACCCGGGTCTGGAAAAGATATTGAGATTAGCAAGGATTTCATGCTATTTTCAGAGATTAGCGATTTACTATCATTTAAAAAAAAACATTATTGAAAAAGTAAAGAGTGTGGAAGTAGGCCAGACACGATTATAATAATCTGGTGTATATTTGAGATTTTTTGACCCAAGTCTGGAAAAGATATTGAGATTAGCAAGGATTTCATGCTATTTTCAGAGATTAGCGATTTTCTATCATTTTTTTTAAAACGGTATTGAAAAAGTAAAGGGTGTGGAAGCAGGCCAGACACTATGATAATAATCAGGTGTATATTCGAGATTTTTTGAAACAACTTTGAAAAAGTTATTGAGATTATCAATGATTTCATGCTATTTTCAGAGATTAGCGATTTTCTATCATTTTTTTTTAAACATTATTGAAAAAGTAAAGGGTGTGGAAGTAGGCCAGACACTATTAGAATAATCAGGTGTATATTCCAGATTTTTTGACCCGGGTCTGGAAAAGATATTGAGATTAGCAAGGATTTCATGCTATTTTCAGAGATTAGCGATTTACTATCATTTAAAAAAAAACATTATTGAAAAAGTAAAGGGTGTGGAAGTAGGCCAGACACTATTATAATAATCAGGTGTATATTCAAGATTTTTTGACCCAGGTCTGGAAAAGATATTGAGATTAGCAAGGATTTCATGCTATTTTCAGAGATTAGCGATTTACTATCATTTAAAAAAAAACATTATTGAAAAAGTAAAGGGTGTGGAAGTAGGCCAGACACTATTATAATAATCAGGTGTATATTCGAGATTTTTTGAAACAACTTTGAAAAAGTTATTGAGATTATCAATGATTTCATGTTATTTTCAGAGATTAGCGATTTTCTATCATTTTTTTAAAAACATTATTGAAAAAGTAAAGGGTGTGGAAGTAGGCCAGACACTATTATAATAATCAAGTGTATATTCCAGATTTTTTGAAACAAGTTTGAAAAAGTTATTGAGATTATCAATGATTTCATGCTATTTTCAGAGATTAGCGATTTTCTATCATTTTTTTTAAAACATTATTGAAAAAGTAAAGGGTGTGAAAGTAGGCCAGACACTATTAGAATAATCAGGTGTATATTCCAGATTTTTTGACCCGGGTCTGGAAAAGATATTGAGATTAGCAAGGATTTCATGCTATTTTCAGAGATTAGCGATTCACTATCATTTAAAAAAAAACATTATTGAAAAAGTAAAGAGTGTGGAAGTAGGCCAGACACTATTATAATAATCTGGTGTATATTTGAGATTTTTTGACCCAAGTCTGGAAAAGATATTGAGATTAGCAAGGATTTCATGCAATTTTCAGAGATTAGCGATTTTCTATCATTTTCTTTTAAACGGTATTGAAAAAGTAAAGGGTGTGGAAGTAGGCCAGACACTATTATAATAATCAGGTGTATATTTGAGATTTTTTGAAACAAGTTTGAAAAAGTTGTTGAGATTATCAATGATTTCATGCTATTTTCAGAGATTAGCGATTTTCTATCATTTTTTTAAAAACATTATTGAAAAAGTAAAGGGTGTGAAAGTAGGCCAGACACTATTAGAATAATCAGGTGTATATTCCAGATTTTTTGACCCGGGTCTGGAAAAGATATTGAGATTAGCAAGGATTTCATGCTATTTTCAGAGATTAGCGATTTACTATCATTTAAAAAAAAACATTATTGAAAAAGTAAAGAGTGTGGAAGTAGGCCAGACACTATTATAATAATCTGGTGTATATTTGAGATTTTTTGACCCAAGTCTGGAAAAGATATTGAGATTAGCAAGGATTTCATGCTATTTTCAGAGATTAGCGATTTTCTATCATTTTTTTAAAAACATTATTGAAAAAGTAAAGGATGTGGAAGAAGGCCAGACACTATTATAATAATCTGGTGTATAATTGAGATTTTTTGACCCAAGTCTGGAAAAGATATTGAGATTAGCAAGGATTTCATGCTATTTTCAAAGATTAGCGATTTTCTATCATTTTTTAAAAAACGGTATTGAAAAAGTAAAGGGTGTGGAAGTAGGCCAGACACTATTATAATAATCAGGTGTATATTCGAGATTTTTTGAAACAACTTTGAAAAAGTTATTGAGATTATCAATGATTTCATGCTATTTTCAGAGATTAGCGATTTTCTATCATTTTTTTAAAAACATTATTGAAAAAGTAAATGGTGTGGAAGTAGGCCAGACACTATTATAATAATCAGGTGTATATTCCAGATTTTTTGAAACAAGTTTGAAAAAGTTATTGAGATTATCAATGATTTCATGCTATTTTCAGAGATTAGCGATTTTCTATCATTTTTTTAAAAACATTATTGAAAAAGTAAAGGGTGTGGAAGTAGGCCAGACACTATTAGAATAATCAGGTGTATACTCCAGATTTTTTGACCCGGGTCTGGAAAAGATATTGAGATTAGCAAGGATTTCATGCTATTTTCAGAGATTAGCGATTTACTATCATTTAAAAAAAAACATTATTGAAAAAGTAAAGAGTGTGGAAGTAGGCCAGACACGATTATAATAATCTGGTGTATATTTGAGATTTTTTGACCCAAGTCTGGAAAAGATATTGAGATTAGCAAGGATTTCATGCTATTTTCAGAGATTAGCGATTTTCTATCATTTTTTTTAAAACGGTATTGAAAAAGTAAAGGGTGTGGAAGCAGGCCAGACACTATGATAATAATCAGGTGTATATTCGAGATTTTTTGAAACAACTTTGAAAAAGTTATTGAGATTATCAATGATTTCATGCTATTTTCAGAGATTAGCGATTTTCTATCATTTTTTTTTAAACATTATTGAAAAAGTAAAGGGTGTGGAAGTAGGCCAGACACTATTAGAATAATCAGGTGTATATTCCAGATTTTTTGACCCGGGTCTGGAAAAGATATTGAGATTAGCAAGGATTTCATGCTATTTTCAGAGATTAGCGATTTACTATCATTTAAAAAAAAACATTATTGAAAAAGTAAAGGGTGTGGAAGTAGGCCAGACACTATTATAATAATCAGGTGTATATTCAAGATTTTTTGACCCAGGTCTGGAAAAGATATTGAGATTAGCAAGGATTTCATGCTATTTTCAGAGATTAGCGATTTACTATCATTTAAAAAAAAACATTATTGAAAAAGTAAAGGGTGTGGAAGTAGGCCAGACACTATTATAATAATCAGGTGTATATTCGAGATTTTTTGAAACAACTTTGAAAAAGTTATTGAGATTATCAATGATTTCATGTTATTTTCAGAGATTAGCGATTTTCTATCATTTTTTTAAAAACATTATTGAAAAAGTAAAGGGTGTGGAAGTAGGCCAGACACTATTATAATAATCAAGTGTATATTCCAGATTTTTTGAAACAAGTTTGAAAAAGTTATTGAGATTATCAATGATTTCATGCTATTTTCAGAGATTAGCGATTTTCTATCATTTTTTTTAAAACATTATTGAAAAAGTAAAGGGTGTGAAAGTAGGCCAGACACTATTAGAATAATCAGGTGTATATTCCAGATTTTTTGACCCGGGTCTGGAAAAGATATTGAGATTAGCAAGGATTTCATGCTATTTTCAGAGATTAGCGATTCACTATCATTTAAAAAAAAACATTATTGAAAAAGTAAAGAGTGTGGAAGTAGGCCAGACACTATTATAATAATCTGGTGTATATTTGAGATTTTTTGACCCAAGTCTGGAAAAGATATTGAGATTAGCAAGGATTTCATGCAATTTTCAGAGATTAGCGATTTTCTATCATTTTCTTTTAAACGGTATTGAAAAAGTAAAGGGTGTGGAAGTAGGCCAGACACTATTATAATAATCAGGTGTATATTTGAGATTTTTTGAAACAAGTTTGAAAAAGTTGTTGAGATTATCAATGATTTCATGCTATTTTCAGAGATTAGCGATTTTCTATCATTTTTTTAAAAACATTATTGAAAAAGTAAAGGGTGTGAAAGTAGGCCAGACACTATTAGAATAATCAGGTGTATATTCCAGATTTTTTGACCCGGGTCTGGAAAAGATATTGAGATTAGCAAGGATTTCATGCTATTTTCAGAGATTAGCGATTTACTATCATTTAAAAAAAAACATTATTGAAAAAGTAAAGAGTGTGGAAGTAGGCCAGACACTATTATAATAATCTGGTGTATATTTGAGATTTTTTGACCCAAGTCTGGAAAAGATATTGAGATTAGCAAGGATTTCATGCTATTTTCAGAGATTAGCGATTTTCTATCATTTTTTTAAAAACATTATTGAAAAAGTAAAGGATGTGGAAGAAGGCCAGACACTATTATAATAATCTGGTGTATAATTGAGATTTTTTGACCCAAGTCTGGAAAAGATATTGAGATTAGCAAGGATTTCATGCTATTTTCAAAGATTAGCGATTTTCTATCATTTTTTAAAAAACGGTATTGAAAAAGTAAAGGGTGTGGAAGTAGGCCAGACACTATTATAATAATCAGGTGTATATTCGAGATTTTTTGAAACAACTTTGAAAAAGTTATTGAGATTATCAATGATTTCATGCTATTTTCAGAGATTAGCGATTTTCTATCATTTTTTTAAAAAACATTATTGAAAAAGTAAATGGTGTGGAAGTAGGCCAGACACTATTATAATAATCAGGTGTATATTCCAGATTTTTTGAAACAAGTTTGAAAAAGTTATTGAGATTATCAATGATTTCATGCTATTTTCAGAGATTAGCGATTTTCTATCATTTTTTTAAAAACATTATTGAAAAAGTAAAGGGTGTGGAAGTAGGCCAGACACTATTAGAATAATCAGGTGTATACTCCAGATTTTTTGACCCGGGTCTGGAAAAGATATTGAGATTAGCAAGGATTTCATGCTATTTTCAGAGATTAGCGATTTACTATCATTTAAAAAAAAACATTATTGAAAAAGTAAAGAGTGTGGAAGTAGGCCAGACACGATTATAATAATCTGGTGTATATTTGAGATTTTTTGACCCAAGTCTGGAAAAGATATTGAGATTAGCAAGGATTTCATGCTATTTTCAGAGATTAGCGATTTTCTATCATTTTTTTTAAAACGGTATTGAAAAAGTAAAGGGTGTGGAAGTAGGCCAGACACTATGATAATAATCAGGTGTATATTCGAGATTTTTTGAAACAACTTTGAAAAAGTTATTGAGATTATCAATGATTTCATGCTATTTTCAGAGATTAGCGATTTTCTATCATTTTTTTAAAAACATTATTGAAAAAGTAAAGGGTGTGGAAGTAGGCCAGACACTATTATAATAATCAGGTGTATATTCAAGATTTTTTGACCCAGGTCTGGAAAAGATATTGAGATTAGCAAGGATTTCATGCTATTTTCAGAGATTAGCGATTTACTATCATTTAAAAAAAAACATTATTGAAAAAGTAAAGGGTGTGGAAGTAGGCCAGACACTATTATAATAATATGGTGTATATTTGAGATTTTTTGACCCAAGTCTGGAAAAGATATTGAGATTAGCAAGGATTTCATGCTATTTTCAAAGATTAGCGATTTTCTATCATTTTTTTAAAAACGGTATTGAAAAAGTAAAGGGTGTGGAAGTAGGCCAGACACTATTATAATAATCAGGTGTATATTCGAGATTTTTTTAAACAACTTTGAAAAAGTTATTGAGATTATCAATGATTTCATGCTATTTTCAGAGATTAGCGATTTTCTATCATTTTTTTAAAGACATTATTGAAAAAGTAAAGGGTGTGGAAGTAGGCCAGACACTATTATAATAATCAAGTGTATATTCCAGATTTTTTGAAACAAGTTTGAAAAAGTTATTGAGATTATCAATGATTTCATGCTATTTTCAGAGATTAGCGATTTTCTATCATTTATTTTTAAACATTATTGAAAAAGTAAAGGGTGTGGAAGTAGGCCAGACACTATTAGAATAATCAGGTGTATATTCCAGATTTTTTGACCCGGGTCTGGAAAAGATATTGAGATTAGCAAGGATTTCATGCTATTTTCAGAGATTAGCGATTTACTATCATTTAAAAAAAAACATTATTGAAAAAGTAAAGGGTGTGGAAGTAGGCCAGACACTATTATAATAATCAGGTGTATATTCAAGATTTTTTGACCCAGGTCTGGAAAAGATATTGAGATTAGCAAGGATTTCATGCTATTTTCAGAGATTAGCGATTTACTATCATTTAAAAAAAAACATTATTGAAAAAGTAAAGGGTGTGGAAGTAGGCCAGACACTATTATAATAATCAGGTGTATATTCGAGATTTTTTGAAACAACTTTGAAAAAGTTATTGAGATTATCAATGATTTCATGCTATTTTCAGAGATTAGCGATTTTCTATCATTTTTTTAAAAACATTATTGAAAAAGTAAAGGGTGTGGAAGTAGGCCAGACACTATTATAATAATCAGGTGTATATTACAGATTTTTTGAAACAAGTTTGAAAAAGTTATTGAGATTATCAATGATTTCATGCTATTTTCAGAGATTAGCGATTTTCTATCATTTTTTTAAAAACATTATTGAAAAAGTAAAGGGTGTGAAAGTAGGCCAGACACTATTAGAATAATCAGGTTTATATTCCAGATTTTTTGACCCGGGTCTGGAAAAGATATTGAGATTAGCAAGGATTTCATGCTATTTTCAGAGATTAGCGATTTACTATCATTTAAAAAAAAACATTATTGAAAAAGTAAAGAGTGTGGAAGTAGGCCAGACACTATTATAATAATCTGGTGTATATTTGAGATTTTTTGACCCAAGTCTGGAAAAGATATTGAGATTAGCAAGGATTTCATGCTATTTTCAGAGATTAGCGATTTTGTATCATTTTTTTTAAAACGGTATTGAAAAAGTAAAGGGTGTGGAAGTAGGCCAGACACTATTATAATAATCAGGTGTATATTTGAGATTTTTTGAAACAACTTTGAAAAAGTTATTGAGATTATCAATGATTTCATGCTATTTTCAGAGATTAGCGATTTTCTATCATTTTTTAAAAAACTTTATTGAAAAAGTAAAGGTTGTGGAAGTAGGCCAGACACTATTATAATAATCAGGTGTATATTCGAGATTTTTTGAAACAAGTTTGAAAAAGTTATTGAGATTATCAATGATTTCATGCTATTTTCAGAGATTAGCGATTTTCTATCATTTTTTTAAAAACATTATTGAAAAAGTAAAGGGTGTGAAAGTAGGCCAGACACTATTAGAATAATCAGGTGTATATTCCAGATTTTTTGACCCGGGTCTGGAAAAGATATTGAGATTAGCAAGGATTTCATTCCTTTTTCAGAGATTAGCGATTTACTATCATTTAAAAAAAAACATTATTGAAAAAGTAAAGAGTGTGGAAGTAGGCCAGACACGATTATAATAATCTGGTGTATATTTGAGATTTTTTGACCCAAGTCTGGAAAAGATATTGAGATTAGCAAGGATTTCATGCTATTTTCAGAGATTAGCGATTTTCTATCATTTTTTTTAAAACGGTATTGAAAAAGTAAAGGGTGTGGAAGTAGGCCAGACACCATTATAATAATCAGGTGTATATTTGAGATTTTTTGAAACAACTTTGAAAAAGTTATTGAGATTATCAATGATTTCATGCTATTTTCAAAGATTAGCGATTTTCTATAATTTTTTAAAAAACTTTATTGAAAAAGTAAAGGTTGTGGAAGTAGGCCAGACACTATTATAATAATCAGGTGTATATTCGAGATTTTTTGAAACAAGTTTGAAAAAGGTATTGAGATTATCAATGATTTCATGCTATTTTCAGAGATTAGCGATTTTCTATCATTTTTTTTTAAACATTATTGAAAAAGTAAAGGGTGTGGAAGTAGGCCAGACACTATTAGAATAATCAGGTGTATATTCCAGATTTTTTGACCCGGGTCTGGAAACGATATTGAGATTAGCAAGGATTTCATGCTATTTTCAGAGATTAGCGATTTACTATCATTTAAAAAAAAACATTATTGAAAAAGTAAAGGGTGTGGAAGTAGGCCAGACACTATTATAATAATCAGGTGTATATTCAAGATTTTTTGACCCAGGTCTGGAAAAGATATTGAGATTAGCAAGGATTTCATGCTATTTTCAGAGATTAGCGATTTACTATCATTTAAAAAAAAACATTATTGAAAAAGTAAAGGGTGTGGAAGTAGGCCAGACACTATTATAATAATATGGTGTATATTTGAGATTTTTTGACCCAAGTCTGGAAAAGATATTGAGATTAGCAAGGATTTCATGCTATTTTCAAAGATTAGCGATTTTCTATCATTTTTTTAAAAACGGTATTGAAAAAGTAAAGGGTGTGGAAGTAGGCCAGACACTATTATAATAATCAGATGTATATTCGAGATTTTTTGAAACAACTTTGAAAAAGTTATTGACATTATCAATGATTTCATGCTATTTTCAGAGATTAGCGATTTTCTATCATTTTTTTAAAAACATTATTGAAAAAGTAAAGGGTGTGGAAGTAGGCCAGACACTATTATAATAATCAGGTGTATATTCCAGATTTTTTGAAACAAGTTTGAAAAAATTATTGAGATTATCAATGATTTCATGCTATTTTCAGAGATTAGCGATTTTCTATCATTTTTTTAAAAACATTATTGAAAAAGTAAAGGGTGTGAAAGTAGGCCAGACACTATTAGAATAATCAGGTGTATATTCCAGATTTTTTGACCCGGGTCTGGAAAAGATATTGAGATTAGCAAGGATTTCATGCTATTTTCAGAGATTAGCGATTTACTATCATTTAAAAAAAAACATTATTGAAAAAGTAAAGAGTGTGGAAGTAGGCCAGACACTATTATAATAATCTGGTGTATATTTGAGACTTTTTGACCCAAGTCTGGAAAAGATATTGAGATTAGCAAGGATTTCATGCTATTTTCAGAGATTAGCGATTTTCTATCATTTTTTTTAAAACGGTATTGAAAAAGTAAAGGGTGTGGAAGTAGGCCAGACACCATTATAATAATCAGGTGTATATTTGAGATTTTTTGAAACAACTTTGAAAAAGTTATTGAGATTATCAATGATTTCATGCTATTTTCAAAGATTAGCGATTTTCTATAATTTTTTAAAAAACTTTATTGAAAAAGTAAAGGTTGTGGAAGTAGGCCAGACACTATTATAATAATCAGGTGTATATTCGAGATTTTTTGAAACAAGTTTGAAAAAGGTATTGAGATTATCAATGATTTCATGCTATTTTCAGAGATTAGCGATTTTCTATCATTTTTTTTTAAACATTATTGAAAAAGTAAAGGGTGTGGAAGTAGGCCAGACACTATTAGAATAATCAGGTGTATATTCCAGATTTTTTGACCCGGGTCTGGAAACGATATTGAGATTAGCAAGGATTTCATGCTATTTTCAGAGATTAGCGATTTACTATCATTTAAAAAAAAACATTATTGAAAAAGTAAAGGGTGTGGAAGTAGGCCAGACACTATTATAATAATCAGGTGTATATTCAAGATTTTTTGACCCAGGTCTGGAAAAGATATTGAGATTAGCAAGGATTTCATGCTATTTTCAGAGATTAGCGATTTACTATCATTTAAAAAAAAACATTATTGAAAAAGTAAAGGGTGTGGAAGTAGGCCAGACACTATTATAATAATCAGGTGTATATTCGAGATTTTCTGAAACAACTTTGAAAAAGTTTTTGAGATTATCAATGATTTCATGCTATTTTCAGAGACTACCGATTTTCTATCATTCAAAAAAAAGCATTTTTGAAAAGGTAAAGGGTGTGGAAGTAGGCCAGACACTATTAGAATAATCTGCTGTGTATTTGAGATTTTTTTGACACAAGTCTGGAAAAGTTATTGAGATTAGTGAAGATTTCATGCTATTTTCAAAGATAAGCGATTTTCTATCATTTTTTTAAAAGGTTTTATTAAAAAACTAAAGGGTGTGGAAGTAGGCCAGACACTATTAGAATAATCGGGTGTATATTTGAGATTTTTTGACCCAAGTCTGGAAAAAATATTGAGATTTTTTTTAGATTTGCAAGGATGTCATGCTATTTTCAGAGATTAGCGATTTTCTATAATTTAAAAAGTTTTATTGAAAAAGTAAAGGGTGTGAAAGTAGGTCAGACATTGTTGGAATGCTCTGCTGTTTGTTTGAGGTTTTATAGTCATACAAATATTATAAATGTCATCATTTTTCAAAATTGTATGGGTAATTTTCACCCGGTCCCTAACTCGGCGATGCAAAGTAGCGTCTTCCGAATGTGAGACGAATGTCGAATGTCGAATATGAAACTAACTTCACCTCGCTGCTGGGAGACAGGGTGGGCATTTCACAGCCATCAATCAGCCGTAGCCTCCATAGGGTGGTTAATGGGATCGTCTAACTGGTCCCAGAATATATATATCCGCTTCCCGTATAGCGAGATGGAGCAGATCCCAGTGAAGAGGGCATTTTCTGCCATTGCTGGTCTGCCAAACACCATAGGTGCACTAGACTGCACTCACGTGCGCATCAAGGCACCCTCTCCAGATCCGTTTCCCTATTTAAATAGGAAACAGTATCATTCCATTTATATGCAGATAATTTGCGATGCCCAGTACCACTTTCTCAACGTGTTCTAACGCTTCCCAGGAGATGCACATGACTCCTACATTTTTTCAAACAGCGTTGTGGGTGTGCACCTCGAGCAAGGAGACGCTGGAGATGCGTGGCTAATTGGTAAATATCTGTGCGGAATTGATTGCTCCAGCAACAGTAGACCTCAATCCTTCTAATTACTTGCTTTATTAGGAGATCGCGGATATGCTCTGGCCCCTTGGCTGATGACCCCACTCACCAACCCTCAGACGGAGCAGGAGGTGGCTTATAATGTGCATAGGCCAGGTGCTTGCGTTGTCTTATCTTAAGAATTTCAGTGCCCAGTCTAACCTTGTGTTGTTCTGTCTACCTGACAAATAAAAGACTTGAACTTGAATAATGAGAGGCACGCAAGGACTCGTTCATCTGTAGAGCGCAGCATCGGGCTGCTGAAAGGGAGGTGGTTATGTTTGGGCGCAGCAGGTGGCAAGCTACTGTACTGTACCTGAGAAGGTGTGTATGAAGGCAACATCTTAGAAATTGTTTCATTCGTGCTCAATATTACAGCGTCCACCCCACCCTAATACAATAATTTGTTGCATGTTAATTGTGGCAATTTTTTCATCGTTTCAGGTGTGTAGCATGATCATGGCCTGCTGCGTCTTCCATAATTTCGCTTTGAAAAACGGGGTTCCCCTTGCCTTGGAGCCACTTCACCAACACCGGATGGGGGTCCAGGAAAACATTCAAGCGGTCCAAGTCCGACAGGAATTGGTTTTTAGGATGTAGGGCAAATAAAGCCTTTTACATTAATTTGCTTGTCACTATTCTTTCATAAAGTTTACAATTTATCTCAGGAACTAAACACATCACTTCAGTAATAACTAAACAAGGGTATCAGGGTTTCTGTGTGTTTATTATCAGGGTGTCGTGCATTTTGGCCATGGTTGAAACCAGGGCTTCCAGTGCCCCCGCAATTTTTTCCTGGCTGTTGGCCAATCTCTCCAGGCTGTCGGCCAATCTCGCCTGGCTGAAGGCCATTCGTTCCTGGCTGTCCAGCACCGCCTGTGTCACTACATTGCCACAGGCCCTGGGTGCACGCGTGGCAGCGCTGGTGGACAGCTGGGCTGGCGGGGCAGCACTGGTGGACGGCGGGGTTGGTGGGGCAGCGCTGGTGGGCGGCGGGGTTGGCGGGGCAGCGCTGGTGGACGGCTGCGAATCTGGTTCAAAATCAGTTTGTGGGGGTTGGGATCATACAATGCAATGGCACATGTTTGTGTGTTCGTTCTGTTTAGATATGTGTAATGTGATGGTCTGTAGTTTGGATATATTAAGTGTTCACCCTGAGTGTGAATGTTGTCCAGTTATATGACGATCAAACCTGTCCAAGCGGTTTAATGTGTGGCAAGCAATATTTCTCTCTAATTCACACAGCTAGTCGGCGCTTGTAATCTGAAGCGCCAGTAATAGCTGTAGTATCTCTTTTTACAGTGCACCTGTTTGGACAGTAGCCTACTTTAGTATACTGAAGACCAATAAGCCCACACACCACAACATTTAGTTGAAAGAAGCACATGTGGTCTTTCAAATTCAAATGATATTGTGATATTACATTTGTAATTTTGGGGGAAAAACTAGCAAATTGAAAAATAATAATTAGTCTAGTTTATATATCTAGTTTCTAACAGTCTAGCTGTGTCTGATATGTGTCTTATACACGGCGACATCACAGTCGTGTTTGTGTTTGTTGAGTGGAATGTAAAAAAGATTATGGTATGTATTTTAAATACCAATATAGACGCTGGAGTGAATTAATTATTTGTATTTACAATGACCTGCCCTTACGAGCAAATTAATGATTTCACAAAGCTTCTAATTCTTACTAAGACCTGCTTCAATTATAATGAAATCTTTAGAAATAAGACAGTGGAAACCACAAAAATGAAGTAAACGATTGTAAATGAAGACTGAATAAGGAAAATGTATGTACTGTGCCCTGAGACACACTGTAGACTAAATGGCCCAAGAGACAATCTATAATGCTTGGGGGAAAGGCAATAGGAATAGCATTAGGATTTATACTTGATGTTATAACCTGCCACTCCAATTCTTGCAAAATTTCAGACAGTACCATGCTGTATCAGGCTTTCTAGTTAGTGCCAGAAAGGGATTGAGGAAGGATTGGCTTGGAGAGGAACCATTCACCACTCTCTTCTGCTCTACTGGAGCATGGTTGTGAAGTTGGTGAGATTGCAAGGGAATTGAATAATCCCTGTTGTTGCCTTGCATATAGTTACTCAAAGTAGTTCCTTGAAGGGCACATTTTCTCCACATATCTGGTTCTTGGCTTTCATATTGTGATTCCATAACTCATAGATGTTAAAGATGGGTAATGTTTGTCCAGGTAGATGTCATAATTTCTAGTGTTGTTTGGCATTTCATGAGGTACTTATAAATGTGTCCTTAACACTATTGTGTGAAAACTTTCTATACTTAAAATAACTGGAATATTTGATGAAAAGGTTGTTTATTTAAACAAGACCCTGTATTTGTCAATTTTACATCATAATTTACTTTGAATGACATGCCCTCTTCTGGTATGTCAGTTTGACATTGGTAGTGGTCACAGTGGACTGACTGATGAAGTGGACACACTCTTCTGCAACCTTCGACCCCTTGTCCTCGATGTGTATTTACTTAATGGCTGACTGCTGCCAAATCAGAGTTGACCACAACTTCAGGCTCCTCACATGTCGTATGATTGTAAATCAAGTGAAGTATTTAAAGAAATCAGTTGAACAACTGTCTTCCACTCCTGGATTTCACCATGCGTGGGTTCCTGCTCTCTCTTTGTGTAGCCCTTGCAAGTATGTTTCATTCATAAAGTAAAATGTCATTCATTTAGCCAAAATACTAATATTAACTACTTTAATATATTTATTTTACTTTTAATTTTCAGTCTGTGAAAACTATGGTGAGTATTACCATAGTTAGTAATTGGTTATTTTGATGAAGATCAAGTGAGCCTCTTAAACCTTATCACGTGTCTAATTTGTTCCACAGAACCAGGCCTTAACCCTAAAAAAACTTATGAATACAAATATGAGGGAACTGTGAATATTGGACGAGGCATGCCAGAAATGGCAGAGTCTGGTGTGAAACTAATGTGTACAGTTACAATCATTGGTGTGTCAGATCAGACTTTTCTTCTACAGGTAAAAATATAATTACAATGATTATGCAAGACAATCATATTCTTTACAATCATGAGTAATATATGTCTACTAATAAAATATTAAAAGAGTAGAACTTATTTGATTGTATACATTGTTGTAAATATATACAAATGTGAAAAAGATTTGTCTAAGCAATTGACAAATTATTTGAAGGTTTCTCACGTGGATTTTGAAGAATTCAATGGCATCCAGGGGAAGAACACATTCAACGCCTCCCCCAAACTAACTAAACGGATGGCTGCTGAGCTTGCCAAACCCTTCATGTTTGAGTATGCCAAGGGACGTGTTGGTGACATTCATGCTCCTGCTGGGATCCCTGACGCCATTGTCAATATTGTGAGAGGCATCATTGGATTCTTTCAAGTCACAGTCAAGACCACCCAGAGAGTCTATGAGCTTGAGGAGGTAATCCATCTTAAAATGAATATATAGTCAGTGTCCATCCACCTTAACACTTTTTGGGAGCCAACAATATAACCTGGTCTTTTAGTAATATGTGTACCTGTACCTGCTATTTGTAACAGGCTGGTATTCATGGATTGTGTCAGAGTATCTATGCTATTGTGGAGGATGTTAAATCTAAAGATTTGGCCATCACCCAAACTGTTGACATCAATAACTGTCAGGAAAAAGCAGCACTCTACAGAGGAATCGGTCTTGCGGTTGAAGACAAGATGTCAAAAGAGGTTTGCCACTAACATGACTATTTAAGGAGTATGAGCTGTCTACTTTACACTAATTCAAAAAACTTGATTACATATTCTAACATATTGTATGTACTATATGGAAAATGTGTGTCCCTGTAAAATCTGTGTTTTGTGTTCTGCTTGGATGTAGAGAGGTGATTCCATATTTTCTACAGTGAGATACATCTATAATGTCAAATCAACTACTGACGGAGGTCTAATTACTAATGCTAACGCCTTGGAGCGACAACATTTCTCTCCTTTCAACGTGAAGGGTGGCAACTCCAAACTGCAAGCCAGGTATGACAATTACACAGGATCTTTTAAACAATACACTCCAATAAATTGCTATTTTGCAGATTTGTTAAACCTTAGAGGAAAAATTTCAAAAAATGTATTGTTGAACACTTTGGAATGGGCTTCGGCAGTGGCATTTTTGTACTGGCATTGTTCAGAGGCAATATACTGTAAATAGACGGATGACCATTATCAGACTATTTTCTTTCTCTAGGTTCAAATGGTTATCCTTATACTAAACCTGATCTTTAAGCTTAGATCTCTAAACTTGCTGACTTAACACTTTGGTTAAAACGCCCCGTAATTCATATTTTGGCAAATGTTCTGGTACCTAAGCAACAATATGAGGTATAATTGTGTACCCAGAAATCTGAAAACATTGTGAACTGAAATGACTGAACTGAAATGAAGTTTCAGTGTGCAATAAGGTTGCTTTTGTGTATTTTCCTCAAGAAAGGAACTGGTGCTGCTGGGGGTGAAAGACACAGGAGTAGCCCCTAGTGTTGTTCCCATGCAGAACAGAGGGAGTTTGGTTTACAAGTTTGTAAATGAGCTTGCTCAAATCCCCATTCTGATGAAAAATCAGGATAAACCCATTCCAAAGGTAAGGGCTGTGTACTTTTTACATAATCATCTAGTTAAAGATTACATGGTTGACATGATTGGGTTATAATGTGATACATTTTTCAATAATATCTACAGATTGTAGAAATGATCAAGCGCTTGGCCAAAGCCAATATCTATCAGATTGACAATTTAACAAGTGAGGAAGTTGTAGATGTGTACCAACTTCTGCGTGTTATCACTCTTGAAAACATGGAGGAATTGTGGAAACAGTTTTCAGGAAATGATGAACACAGGTGTGCAGTTTTATTTATTAAAACATTTATTTCATCTTTTTTATTTGAGCAACTTCCTTCTTTGATTTGAACAACTAGCCCTAACCCTAACTTGAGTGTCAGGTTATGTGTAGATTCATGTTTACTAATCTTTATCCCTTTCAGGCGATGGTTTTTGGACATGATCGTTGAGATGACTGACGCAAGAGTCCTCAAGTTTTTAACAAACAGATTCAAAGCTGGTGATATATCTGCCAATGAAGCAGGACAAACACTCCTTGTTACCTTCAATCATCTGAAATCAGAGGCTGAGTTAGTTGAGACAGCGAAAGTGGGTTTTCTTACTTAAGTTATGATATTTGCATATTTAGTTGCATACATTATATACATATATATCTTCTTTGCAGGAATTCTTTTCAATGTCCTTCAGCAAGTCCCATCCTATGCTGTGGAACACTATAGTGTTAGCCTATGGTTCACTGGTGTACAAGCACTGTGCCTATACAACACCTTGCTCAGTGACTGCTGTTCAGGTAAATTTGACATTTGCTGGTAAATCTCTTTCGATATCATAGTCAATTAAATACATGCACATTTTTATCTGTTTGCTAATGTCTTTGGTTAAATTCTTCTGATGTCTGTTTGCAATAGCCTTTGTTAGACTTGGCTGATGAAAGCCTGAAGACGGCCAATGAGATGGACATGATCATAGCACTGAAGGCCTTAGGGAATGCAGGCCACCCCTCCAGCATCAAGACCATAATGCGCTTTCTCCCTGGCGTCGCTGCTACCCCTGTGGACCTCCCAGCCCCAGTGCTGAGTGCAGCCGTGCAGTCGATGAGACACCTGGCTATTAGAGATCCTCACAGTGTAAGGAAACATTGTCAGTCTCTGATGCTGGTTGTTCAGCACCTATCTCAAGGCAGTATTGTGAATAAGTGAATTGATGTCCTGTATATCTTAAAACACTCAAACATATTCTAGAATGACTTAATCTGCTTGTAGGACTTGAAAGGTTGTTATATGGAAATGAGTCTGCCTGGCAGAGTGGCACAAATTATTTTGAGTCAAAGCTCCCATATGTTGCATAACTATTTGTCTGTTTGTGGTTCCAGGTGCAGGACATCACCCTAACCTTGTTTGTGCAGAGGGAACTTCCTACTGAGATACGCATGCTGGCCGTTATGATCCTGTTTGAAACTAAGCCACCACTGGCTATGGTGTCAACAGTGACTACATTTCTATTAGAGGAGACTGACTTGGATGTTACCAGCTTTACTTATTCCCTCATGAAGAGTATTGCTACATCCAGGACTCCAGACAACCACTCCCTGTGAGTATTTCTCATTAAGATACACAATAATCATCTGTGTTATGTGAATTCAGTGCTTCTCATTTCATAAAACCTTAAGAATCGTATCACCAAACTGAGCTGATATTAGTTATGGGGTTTAGTGCCTTTGGGGACAAAATGTTTAGGTATGTAGGGAAGATGAAGGGAAAGAGACTAACCAAAGCTATTTGGTGGATTTGTCTTTGAGCACAAGCAGACACCTAGACTAGGGCAATGTTGTGAAGTGCCTATTCAGTGGTTTTTAGATTGATAGAGTATAGATCAATATTTTGTGTTGCATGTGGCTGAATGTTGGAATTATTTGTTAAAGACATTGCTTAACAATGTTCCATGTCAGTGTCACTTACTGCGTCTGTAATGAATGTGATTGTGTGACAGTGGAAAGCATGAACAGTTCATACATTTCTTTGACCAATAGATGCTGCTGAAACCATCTGGCCTGTCCTGTGCCCTGACTTTACTTTTCTGCTGTATTGTATGATGCATTGCTCCTACGAGAAAACACAGATCGTTCCTTGGCATTAACCACTGTAATACTGTTGGAACTTTGCACTTCTAGTCCTTGATTATCGACTGCAATTACTGTAAGCTATTTGAACATCACTGCGGTTAAAAGCATGTGCTAAATTAGTAATTGTGTATATAACTGTATCAATAATGTAAATACTGCCCATTGAAAGTAAAATATAAATATGTGCTGCTGTAGGTTGAATAAGTTAAAAAGTACACATAGATCAGCCATAACATTATGACCACCTGCCTAATATTGCATAGATCCCCCTCTTGCCGCAAAAACAACCTGTCGACAATATTAGGCAGGTGGTCAAATTGTTATGATCGATCGGTGTGCAGGTCGATTAAATAGATGTTACTAACTTCCACTGATACATAAACATGCAACTCTGGCTGTGACTGAATAATGAACATAAGCAAATTCTCAATGTGTAAGCCGGTGACAAGGCCATACGTCTCTACAATTCAGAATTGAGATATTTTTGTTTTTGATTTATATAGATCGACAGCATGTAATGTGGCTGTGAAAATCCTGGCCCCTAAATATGGTCGTCTTAGTTTCCGCTACAGCAGAGCTATGCGCCTGGATTGGTTTAATGGTAGGTTCAAATAAACTGCATGGAGGAAAAGTAAGCCCTGAAGATTTAAGAAAATTGTATTTCTTGTCATACATCTTCTTGTTTCTTTCTCTAGTCTTCACAGATCCTTTAAAGTTGTTGGGGGCAGTTTTTATTCCTTTGTCAGTATGAAAGGCCTTGACTAATGCCTCTTTGATTTCCAGATGACTTACTCATTGGCACAGCAATGGAGGTATTCATGTTGAAAACGGCTTCAACCTTCTTCCCAACAGCCATCATGGCTAAAGGAAAATTCCATTTCATCGGCAGAATATTGCAACTTTTGGAGGTAGATTATTTACATAAACTCATAATTTTTTTATTACAAAAATTCCTTCACAGCTTTCACACTTGTTTATATCCTACAGTTTGGTGTCCGTACTGAAGGAATAAAAGAATTGTTTGAAAATATTCCTGCCTTCAAAGGAGACCTCAGTCGCAATGACATTGAGATCATCCTCAATGTGGTACGTTTTTGTCTGTCTTTTCAAAACATATTTCATACTCAGCTTAGTCTTTTCATTTGATTGGTTAAATCAAATGAAACCAACAACACTACCTCCTATATTTAGTCTCCTTTTGTATTTTTGTAACTACATTTGTATGTATGCTGCGGCCTCTCTAGGCCAGGTCTCCCTTGAAAAAGAGATTCTGAATCTCAATGGGTATCTCCTGGTTAAATAAAGGTTATAATAATAATTTATGTTTGATTAAATAAAAAGTATGTAATTTCTAGATGAAAAACTGGGAAGAATTGCCTACTGACAAGCCTCTGCTGTCTGCCTATTCACGAGTCTTTGGTCAAGAGTGGTTCTATGCTGCTGTAAAGACGGATTTTCTTCAGAAAATAATGATGGTAAGATTTCAAGTCATTAAACTTCCAAGAAACTCACAGCTTCAGGACTTCTTAATCGGGTATTGTGATAAGACCCTATCATATGTCACCATGAAGTGTCTCATCTTTGTCTTGTCCTTGCAGGCTTTTAGTTCCTCAGCAGGTAAAGAGAGCCCAGTCTGGACAATGATGGAAACTCTTCAGAAGGGGTTGTCATGGCATTGGACAAAACCCTTTCTTATGTTCGAAACACGCTACATTCAAGCCACCACCCTTGGTTTACCACTTGAAATAAGCAAATATTACAGCTCACTAACAGCAATTACTCTAAATGGTGAGCATATAATACCTATGATATGGCATATGGGTGCAGAATTGAATTCAATTACCAAATTATCACACATTTGTTGACAATTATGCAGCAAAGGCTGGAATCAGTCCACCACTGACAGATCAGTTGGGACAGCTGCTGACCTCCAATATTTCCCTGGAAACAGATGGCTTTGTTGGGTGAAGTATTGTCTATGCAGCAGAGCAGCTACTTTAATTATGTATTTATGCTGGGGTCAAATCTTAGTCTAGTATGATGTGCAACGGAACTGAGTGTGTCTAATTTGTCTTTTCAGAAGTACCAAGGATAACTTTGTCTTTCATGGAATCAACACAGACATATTCCAGTGTGGAACGGAACTAAAGAGTAAAATGATTTCTTCCATGCCGTGGAAATTTAATTCAAAAATAAATGTCAAAAGCATGAAGTTTGAATTTGATCTTCCTACTTTGAAAAAGGACACAGAGTTATTTTCCATCAAGTAAGTACATGGAAAACCTAATAATACATATCCACCAATTTTACAATTAACATAATGAACTCAAACAGGCATCATTGGATTTAAATGAAACAATATTTTACTATCTAATTTTATGAAATAGCTTCAACATATATGCAGTCTCAAGAAATATTGAGGATCCAACTTTGAACAAAATGACCCCAATGATGTCAGACTCTAATGACTCAGTAGAGGAGGTGCAGTCGGTGAAGGAGCCACTAAAGTCTTCAGACCAACAGAAAATTGTACAGTAAAATCATTTATGGTTAAGTTACAAGGTCATTCTGAACAATGGAATTGTTCTGACATTGCAAGCAATAAATGCAGTTGAGTGAGGAAGGAAACAAAACTAAGATCACTGAATATACTTTATTCATCTGAACAGATTGTCAAATCAGATATCTACCAATCAAGGTCAAATGTGTGTGCTGAGGCTAAACTCTATGGGGCAGCTCTCTGTCTTGAGTCTGAGGTGAAGAGAGCACACTTCATTGATGAGTACCCTCTTTACTACTTCTTGGGATTCAGTCACCTTGCATACACACTTCGAACAGGTAACAACAAAAGGCCTTAGAATTTCAAATATTATTTCTGCATTACTTGTAGTTTGATTATAAGAATGGCATGTGAAGATAACATTTCACCAAATACCTTATCCCTCTTCTCTCAGTCCAAGCAAACAAACTTGTTGACAAGATTCATATTGAGATCAATCCTGGACGAGACAAGCACCCAGTAAGTGCATGGCAACACCCTGAGGCGGTTTTCAAAGACTCACACAGTAAATACTTTACTTATATTCATGTTTGTGTCTACAGGAAGCAGCCAGGGTCTCCTTTGGCTCCTCAAGCAGCAGACATAGTCGCAATGAGCCTGTTAATGCCAAGGTAATAATAAAAAACTGTTAAAAGCACAATAAAAAAAATGTCTTTCTTCCTTGTAATTCGTTATTTGATGAAATGGTGCATTAGAAACTACATTGTTTGCCCCACTTTCTTTCCAGGTTTGGGATGCTACTCCTGAGCCAGTGTTTAGCATCAAGGCTGTGGCCATGGATAGCAATGATAAGCCTGACGGTTACGAAGCAGTCGTTTATCACTCCACTACAAATCTGATGGCCAACACTGAGATGATTGTGTCGCAGGTTGGGGAGGAGGCCAACTGGAAGATGTGCACTGATGTCAGCATGGACACCACTCATGGAGATGCCAAGGTAACACCTAAACGAATTTGCAGAAATACTCTAATCAACACTGGTGTCAATGTCTAACCAGAGACTGAAAAATAACTGACATCAAGGTTTTGATAAAACATTAACAATTCCACAGTAAGCAATGAAATGGAGTAGTCTGTAAGCTGTAATTTAATTGTCTATTTGAACAGATGCACCTTAGATGGGGTGCTGAGTGTCAGTCTTATGAAATGTCAATGAACGCTGCCACTGCACACCTGCCTGGATCGAACCCAACACTGAAGGTCAAGATGCACTGGAACAATGTTCCAGAATACATGAAAACGTTAGGAAAAAGGTGAGCCCAGAGGGCTACAGGTTCAGATGCTGCTCTGATAAGCACTAAGCATCTACCATTTCAATAGCAAAATTTAAAAAAAATTATATAGGGTACAAATGCCTATCCATATGTGAGGCCATTTCTAGATTACATTGTCACTGAGAAATGTATATACAAATTTAGATTTAAATATATTTAAAATATATTTTTTCAAGATTATAGTAGCTGTGCCAACATGCTCTGAGTTAGATGATGTTTAAGATTTAGCTGTGCCACTAAATAACTTGTACTAAACAAATACAACTCAAGTCCACAAGGACTAGTCCACAAGGACTAGTCATGCTTTCTGATTTTGTTCTAAGAAATCATGTATAAATTCCTCCCTCAGAGTTGAAGAGTACATCCCTGGAATTGCATTCTTTGTTGGGTTTTACCAAAAACATGAATCAAATATCAAACATGAAATGTCTGCATCCGCTGTCGCCACCTCTGCCGATTGTATGGATATGAAGATTAAGTTTCCAGAGGTAAGAAAGAAACTTTCTCTATGCACATTTAATATACTCCTTTTTATGACGTATTCTATTTTCTTTCATCTCTTTAGCTGACAGTGTATCAACAAGCAATACCTCTTCCATTCCAAGTGCCAGCCTATACAGGCAACGTAACTTTGGGCATGCATTAAGAGGAATGAGGTGAGTTATATTTCTAGGGGGAGTTGTTTTTGGAACTTTCCTTGAATAAAAATGTGTATGATATGTGCATATTTATCTATAATATGTATTGCAGAAATTCACAATTTCTGAGGACCAACTCAAACCTGAACCAAATTGGAGAACTTTACCCACCCTAAACAGATTGTATTCATAATAAGTTTTTTCTTTTAAAATTTGACCAGTTTGTTGGGTCTTCCATAATCTGATTTACATCTGAGATGTTGTTTAATAGCAATTGTTTCTTTGAAAAATTATAGTCCATTGAACCATAACTGAACATATAATTGTCTTTCTTTAAGGTGTGTTCACAACTATTATTTATGTGATCAAGAAACAAATATCCAGAGTTTACATTTTTTTTTTATTATTAAAATTCAACCACTGGAAAAACAAAATGGAGCATTACTTTTCTTGAGGTTTCCTGTATTGTATCCGTTGGACAGTGTAGCTTGTTCTGATAGCAGATTTACATTTCACATGGCATAACATCCTGCATTGATCCTGCTTCATTGCACCTTCTGCTCAAACTCTCGCTGGAGGATAACAGACAGTTCAATTCAGACAAGCTGAATTGAAATTTGAATCCTCGATTTTTAGGATGATAGACATTAGGAAAATAAATAATATTTTAACCATAAAGCCTATATGCAATATGATGGCATAGTGGCACAGTGCAAGACTGCAAATTTGAAGGTTGCAACTTCAAATATGTCATAATGGTTTAATACCAACCTCATTCTTCGGAAAAATCTGTACTTCAAAAATGGATATGCGTACATGGATTTGCTTAATTTAATTTACACGATTAAATGATGTTGGATTTTTGAGTAGTAAGATGATTATATTTATATATTTATCCAAACCTAAGGAAATGTATTATTACATTGCTTAAAATTAATTAATGTTTCACACAAATGTATGCTTTGAATTGCATTGTTTTATTATTGGGTGTGCTTTGACTTCGGCAAGGGCGCAACCATTGTTATCTCACATATATATTATTATTATTATTTATTTTTGCCCCCCTAAAACTTTGTTAATATTTGGACTACATAGACAACCTCAGTGTCAAACGTTTCGTTTTGGTAGGAATTGAGTTGCTTGTATTGGGATTTACGTTCCGTTGCACGATTTAAGCAGAAAATTACGTTTTTGTGGCGAAAAGTGAAGCTAACGGTGGCAAACTTGCTAGCCACAGTCACTGACGCCACTAACGTCACCAACGTCACGAAAACTTGCGTGACTATCTCTAGCAGAACATTAGTTTAGCAGCTCGTTAACTTCTGGGAGATGGCTAGGCTAACTGCTTTACTGCAAGTAGGGAGGACAAACCCGTTTGAGCGTTTTTCCTGAAATACATTTAATTAGTTATTCCTGGGGAAATTATGGAATTAAATGACATATTTACAATACTAAAATACGTGTGCACAATAATATTAACAATATTTGCTAAATGTAGACTTTTTTAAAGGTTTTTAATTTTACCTCAAAGCTACTTCCGTTAATCAGCAGTTTGTGAAAAAGAGGCTACTTTTACGAAAGCGATTTTGGATGTGAACTACTTTAACATTAGCCTGACGTTGTCATACTCATAATTCTAGTCATAATATGAGTCTGAAAACGCTCCGTTGGGCTGTGACTACGGGGCGTGTTTCAACCGAACTCGTAAAACAAATGCCTCTTCGCTCAATTGGATAGACCTACAACCAATCAGAGCAACGTAATATGTTGTTTGTTGAAAACAAATTCAACCCAAGCGCTCTTTCGTGACGTTGTTGATTACGTTACCAGAGCCTGTTTAAGGAGAGCCTGCCCACTCCCTATTAAGCCCCATTGTACCAAATTTTGTTGCAGTTCCACCAGAGTTCCACTGGGAGTAATCGCGGTCGAGTGCAAAATGAATGGGAGTCTATGGAGCTAAACGGCTAAATTTTTCTCTTTCGCCTGATTGTCGTTTATAAATCTCAAATATGATTATAGTTTTTGTTCAACATTCAACATGGATTACAGGTCAAAAGTTGAATGAACGAGTACTTATGTCCTTTTTATTTCTTACAGGGTAAGTCGTTGTGGCCCATAACACGCTAGCATTCTGCTAACGAATGTTGATTGGTTAGTGAAGGACTGACTACGACCAGAGATCCCGCTTAACGGCATCCGAAGCAGAACCAGAATGTCAGAGCATTAGCAACATTAGCAACAACATTAGCAAGCCAAAACTCTTTCTAGCATGTGTATTGACAGGGAGAGCCTAACCTGTCAGCTGTGTTGTCGATGCCTTGGAGAGTAAAGTGGAAGTAACCAGAGCTTGCCGTCAAGCAGTAGCTCTGGTCATACGATGTGTATGATGTCAATGCCATTTTCAAAGGCTTTTTAGAACAGACAGGCGACTTTAAAAAATCTAACACCCAGTGGTGTGGATTTTTTTTGCCTCCCCTTTCGATTTCAGAATTCAAATTACTAGACAAAAAATTATATCCTGAGAAAAGTGAAGAACTTGGCTACCAAAGCTCTAACGTTATAAAGCTAGCTAGCTAGCTAACGTCATGATGGAAACTTGCAATTCAGTCAAGTCGCTTAAAAATACGCCCTTTGAAAAAAGAAATGTTCAAGAAAAGCTCAAAGTGAAGGAGCTTGGACCTGATCGGCCTGACCAATTTTCACCTAACATCATACGACTGTCAAGCTGGCTCATCTTCGCATGTCGGTTACAAAAGACGCACTTCTACCGGGTATAATACACTTGGAGTGTTGATCAGGTCATCATCTCTTTTCACTGGATTACAGGGCTTGACATTGGCCGCGTTTCCCAGATTCGTTAAGAAGCTCTTAAGCGCTAAGACCCTCTTAGGAGCGCTCTTAAGAGCGCTGTGCAAGAAGGACGTGTTTCCCAGAGTCGTTCTTAGCTTAAGAAGATCTTTCACTAAGAAGGAAATGTAAGATCAGCCTGACCCACTCTTAAGAGCCTTCTTAGCGACCAAACGCTCACTGCAGCCGCGTCATGGAAAGTTATATCTAACACAAAGGAATACTAAAACCATGTGTGATGATAAATGTGTGCCCACAGCTGCAGAACACTGACGCAAGAAAAATAATAGCATAAGAAGAAAAATAACGATATAAAAATAAATAATTGCCCATGTGTTCCTGTAGCTACATAAATAAAATGAATCATTACTTTCACTCATTACGTTTTCAAAAACATTCGGCATCTGCATGAGTTTACATTAGATATAAAAACATCAACAACCATGTGGTATTTCACAGATACTGACAGGTGTAATTGAACTCGGCTGGAACCTCATCAAGAGGTCGAGGCTCCACCTCAGTCTATATGTAAAGGCGTCGCTGAAGTCCACGCGAGTGAGACACCATGGCTGCAATACAGCATATTCTCGCTGCTAATCATCAGCATCGCCGTGCGCAAAGCCAGATAGTTTATATAAATGCCTATGTGCGTCAGCACTTCTCCCCACTGAATGTGCTGTCGGACCGGGCTGTCCAGTCCAAGTACCGGCTTCCCCGTGTGGAGATCCAACGCCTCGTCACGCTAGTGTCACCACACATCCGGAGGGCAACCCGCTGCAATTTTGCCCTCATCCCGGAGGTGCAGCTCCTGGCCTTGCTGCGTTTTTACACAGTGGGGAGCTTCCTGGATGTGGTGGGGGACGGCACCATCCTCAGCAAGGCATCAGTTTCACGGGGTGTGGCAGCCGTGACACCGATCCTCCTGCGCCATGCCCCGACACATCCAAATGCCCACCACACGGGACAAGGTCCGCCAGGTCCACAGTGGATTTCATGCCATGGTTGGGATCCCCCGGGTAATCGGTGTCGTGGATGGCACACTGATCCCAATCCACAATCCCTCCCTGGTGGATCCGTGCTGGATTGGGAGGAAACGTTACGCTGCCATCAACACCCAGGTGGCAGTGGACCACGATGGCCTCATCACGGACATCGTTGCCAGGTGGCCAGGAGGCACACACGACAGCTTTGTGTGGGCCAAATCAGCTGTGGCTGAGGCTGGCAGAGGAGAGTTCGGCAGCAGCATCTTCCTCGGGGACAGTGGCTACCCTCTCCGGAGTTACGTCGTGACACCGATGATCAACCCAGCAACACCACAAGAGGAGAGGTTGAATGAGACCCACACACACACCAGGACCCACATTGAACGGGTGTTTGGCAGGTGGAAGTGTCGTTTCCGATGTATCCATCGTTTGTCGGGGGGGCTGCGCTTGTCACCTGTAAAATGTTGCCGCATGATTGTTGTCACAGCCATGCTGCACAACAAAGCAGTGCGCGTTGGAGCAGATGAGCCGCCTCCTGAAGATGAAGATGGGGAATCATCGGAAGATGAAGCCCCCAACCTCGCCCCCCGCGAATCCCGAGCAGCACTCCACCAAGCTGATGTCCAGACCGGAGAGTAGCTTGTCAATCTCTTTTGGTGTCTATCAGCCCCTTCGCCGTCACCACCAGTCACCAAGCACGGATATCAGCACAACCCTACTCCCAACAATAAACCCACTACCACTACCATCACACAACCCATATCAACTATCATGTGTAGGGCTCAAGGCCGTAGCCATGGAGTCAACATTGGGGGGTACGAATTAAATTTGTTATGATAATTTCGGACAGCGTGCGTGGTTGCCTGTCGTAGAGTAGCACATTTATATTTTTATATCAATATATATTATATATATATTGAAATATATTGGGGGGGACATTTTGACCAGATTTGAATATTGGGGGGGGGGGATGTGTATTATGATTACGGCCTTGGGACCACACGGTGTTGTGTGTGATTCGTGCGCTGATAACGTGGTGGGTGATCGATTTTCCTGGCATCGATTGATTTAGTTTCAACACCACGGCGGTGGACAACTCCCACTAAGAGCTTCTTAAGAAGCTTCTTTGGTGGGATCTTAAGAAGGCAGTTAAGAACGCGTCTGGGAAACACCCCTATCTTAGCACTCCTTCTTAGCCGAACCCTTCTTAAGAGCCTTCTTAAGTCCTTAAGAACGATCGAATCTGGGAAACGCGGCCATTAACTTTTGAGGCACTTGTCATTTGGACAAGTATATTTTCGTTTCACTTGTCAATGCACAAAATTCACTTGACCCCAATACCTTTATATAGCCTGACCAAGTGATCGGGCAAAACTAGCCTGGCTAACGGAGGTCGCTTCCTCAGGCAAATTATCAATGAATCAGGCTTGGTTAAAGAAATCCGAGATGCTGGCTATCTTCAGCAGGCTCGTATCTACGATAGGCAGTCCTCCCTGACGTTTTTGGTGTATAATGGAGTGAAGTACAACATTGTGTAAACCGCCAGTGAGCGACTAGTCTGACTGAGGCTAATGTCAAAAACAGTGTAACGGGGACAGAGTCTCACTCAGATTGCCAGTTTAAACAAATCACAAAAATAATCGGACCAGCTGGCTAAAAGCAGAATTCCAATATTTCTTGAAACCTGCCCTGCTCGACTTTTTAGATGTAGAATTGACTGTAAAACTGTAAAATTATGAACTGTGACATGACGTGAAGACATGGCTGCCGCTCGATCTGTACCGGGCGACTCAAATTTTAAGACTTTCGTGACCCAAATCAACATTTTGATGCGCCAGATCAATGGGGAATCACTTTCTCTCTTAAAGCCTGTCCTCCTCTACTTTTTTGGTCTTTTTAAATCAAAATATTTGTATGATCCGTGTGGTCCTTTTGCTGTTTTAAATGCTATCTTTTCCCAGTTTTCTGCAGCCACATTGCGCGCGCATCCCGAATGTTTACAAACAAAAGATTGGTCTATTAATTCAGCAACAGTCGAATGCCAGCAGGGGAAGACAAAACACCAGGGGGGTATTCCAGGTAGCGGGTTTAGTGAAAAATTTGAGTTGTTTAACCCTGAAAAGAGGCATACTCCGAGTTCCACGTTCCAGAAAGGGAAGTAACGAAACCTTTTGGTAAGTTTCCATGGTAACTTACTACGTGAAACTAACCTCCTCGCTAGCAGGTTTTCCATGCCTAACTCTGCGTTTCTACCTATCCCCTCCCACTTTATAAAGCTGATAGCTTTGGCAGACACGGCATATAATTTCCTGGTTCAGCCGAGCGATCTCGAACAAAATTTAATTTGCTTAGTTATAGGCTGAGAGACTATTTTAAGATTGCGATTTGATGTGCTTTAATTCCCTGATGAAAACCTAAGTTAACGTTACCGTTTACCGTCACAATCTGTAATTTATTTTAGCAGCATTCTCAGCCCTTGGTCCTTCGTCGCTAGTGTTACATGCCTTGGACATGCACTCAGAATTGACCAAATGCTTTTGGGCACTGAAATAAATTCAAATAATTGAAATTGTATTTGGTCTTCCTCATTGCCTACAAATAAAAATCAAAATAAGTAGCCTAGCCTATTTCTATCGGCTATTCCTACAATTTACATGATTCATATGATTCCCACAATTTACATGATGTATTATCCTGAAACTGGTGTTTCAGCAAATCTATTTCAACATTGTAGGGGGTCAATATTGGCCAAACAACCTAAACAAATTCCCCTATGGTTTGAAGGAAGATGGGAAACTGAACAGTGTATTAACATTAACCAAATAATGCCAATACCAATGGAATTACAGTTATTTGACTATCTTGATTTGTGGGTTAAATCAGAGCAAGAATGGTGAAATTAAGGTTAAATATTTTTTTTCATATTGCAAAGGAATGATATCAATGAAGGTTAACTCTTATGCCTACTCTACCATGATTATTGTAAACCAGAGATAGAAAACAAGAGTGAGGAAGAAGGAGTGGGACAAGCTAGAGCTGAGGAGAACGTCTCAGGAGATCAATAATCCACAAAACAATGCTTCACAATTCCTTAAGAACAACTACAATCACACTAGAATCTTGACCCTTACTTATCAACATGACTAGCAATGCTACAGTAAGTTACACAATGAGATGTGAGAGCCATCAAGTTGAGACTCCATCCAGTAACTCCATATTTTACCATATGAGAGGTGGGGGCAGGTTGATAGCCTTACAAGATCAGCCTTTATTCTTCTGCCCTAAATACACCATATCTTGGTCAAAATAGAAATTCAGAAAATTCAACTATTAGTATTCATATAGGTTATTGTTCCTACAATTAACATCACCTGTGACCATGTATCCTCTCGTAACTGGTGTTCCAGTAAATCTTATTAGAGATTAGCCTTTATTCTTCTACCCTAAGTAGGCCTACACCAGGGGTACTCAATTAGAAACTCAAAAGGTCTACTCACCAAATTTCCATTCAGTCGAGGGTCCAGAACGGACCATGGTTTATTTTACCTCAGGCCCTTACCTTGGTTTGACTGGCCCTTACCTCTCCCATTGACTCCTATTCAAAATTGACTTCGGTTTAGGCACAGTACCCGTGCCCGTGCCCTTGGGCATCTTTCTCCCATACACCAGAGTTCTGAGGGTAATTTTGTTCATTGTCTATGCTTTGTGTCATAGTGACGTTTCACGTTAGCTCTACCACTTTTGACAAGGGCAACCGTCTCATTGCAGATTAAACACATCAGTTTTGTGCACCGGCAACACAAATGTGTTCTAGTCAGTCCATTCTGTCAGAAATTTGCGATTTTTGGGAATCAACTTTTCGCTGGGTTTTGTCACGCCACTATTTTTGCTAAGGAAGACCAGGTAGGCTACCTACCGTTAGCAAATCGATTAGCCTGCGTTGTTGCGAATGACAAACACAACCTGAGTGAGTGAGTTGTCATGGTGATTGCTATTACAGCTCCTGATTGGATCTTTGGATTGGACACAGAAGATAGAAACCACATCTAGTAGGAAAACCATAGACATAATAAATAGTGTAAAGGCTATACAAAATGTGCCGGTTAAAATGTAAACGTCCCGGTCAAAATGAATTAACTCCATTGGCTAATAATATATCGGCTAAAGGTCCGGGTCCGGACTCGGACCGCGGTCCGCCATTTAGTGACCCATGGCCTACACCATCTCTTGGTCAGTTTTTGGCACTTTCTTCTCGAGGTGCAGTTTGTACAACTAATTTACTTGTAACTGGGTATATATGAGATTACAGAAGCTACATTTCACTGTTCCACATGCAAAATTCACCTGCCATTAAATGAACATCTCACTGTATACAGCATGCCCTGTTGTCAGAATGTGCAAATAGTTTATATATTCATTATTCTCATAATGTCAGTGTAACTGACAATTACAAAAAAAGCCTGTAAATAAAAGTACAGAGAGAGAACTACCAGTAGCTACCATACATAATTCTCTGACTGCATACATTTCTGCGGCAGCAGTAATTAATGTCTCTTCGTCATCTTACGTAATCATCATCTTCATCATCATCAGCTTTTGATAAAAAGCATTCTGTTGAGGGAAACTGCTACTACAAGTTGAAATAGGCACCAATTGATATTTAAACTTTGTATCATGTCGAATATGATTAAAACCATGGTGACGTCGAGGCTACAATCACAAGCAGCCTATAAGCAAAATATGCATCACCTGTTCGTAGTATGTTTTTATATGTAATATAACATTGAGAATGCTATTTTATTAAGTCCACCACTTTTTCTCCTGTAATATTAACAGAAAGTGGGGTTAAATGTTCAATGTATGGACTGGCTATTGCATTCAAATAGTAAATGCATCGACTCCGCAGCAATTGTCTCCCACGTCAATTGTAGCTATGGCTATGCTGCTACAGCCGTGTTGCTTTTTTCTGGAATATGTGCTCAGATTGACCATGAACACGAAATAAAACTTATATCTAAAGTGTGGTGAAGTATGACAATGTTTTTTGTCGTCGGTTGCCATGGTGAATCCTAGTATCGGAGCTCCATAGATGTTGGCTTTTGGTAGTATTCATGCACGCGCTTAACTCAGAGTTGCCGTACTCCGAGTTGAGTTAACAAATTCAGCTTTTCTGGAACCAAATTTTCGGAGTTTCCCATGTTAGAGTAACTCAACTCAGAGTTCAGGGTAAATCTCAGAGTTTGTTAAACTCGCTACCTAGAATACCCCCCAGGTCGTTTTCATCACTTCAATTGACAAATTAGTAAATACATTTAGGAATGCACCAAAATACTGCTTTCTTGTGTTGAGATATAAAAAAAAATCCCGGGGGGGCATGTCCCCGGACGCCCCCAGCAAGGGGAGATACTAGGCTAGGGGTAAGGGGAAGGGGTAAGGGGGAGTATTGGGATTCGGCCTAAATATACTTGTATTCCCCCCTGAAAATAAATGCACCAGCCACCACTGCTTGCGTCGTTGACTAAGTCAATTGCGCTGGGTGCAAGATAGGGCCCATAGTCTTTGTCATCGTTAATGTTAGCATGAGCCACGCATCCAGAAAACACTTGTTTTTCGCCACTAGTATGTAGTGAGATGTCAGGGGGTCCTCCTGGCTCAGGAGCAGGGGCGCTCCACTCTACACATATTCTGTCTCATTAAATCTACTAAATCAGACTAAATCTCTGTCTGTCATTAAAAGGCTGCGCGGATACGCAGACACTCAGCCCATTTGCTGTATGATCAGTGCTGGTGCCGCCCTCCACCATCCCCTTCTCCCCCATGCTGTCTGTATGTTCTATCCATCAGGGGGATTATATCTATATTGCTCCCTGCCTCACGTGTCATGTATGTATGTGTTGCATCGAGGAGGCAGGGAGTGCTTCCCTTAGATCAAACTTTTGTCTGCGAGGGCCAGATAATTTTCCTTTCTTTAATGTGAGGCCGGGTCGGAACAGAAAACTACTTAGGCCGGAGTAACTACCAGTATTATTGTGGAGATCTTCTTATGATTTTAAATGTATTTATTAGTGCTGTCAAACGATTAAAATATTTAATCGCGATTAATCGCATTAATGTCATAGTTAACTCGCTATTAATCACAATTAATCGCACATTTTTGTCTATTCTAAATGTCCATTGATTTCTTTTTGTCCAATTATTTTTTCTCATTTTAATGCTTTTATCAACATGGAAAAGTGGACCGGATTGCTTGGTGCAAATGTTTTTATTTATTTAAAATAACATTGCAATCGCCTGGCTTTGACGAGGGGGCGGAGAATTCGCATCAGCTGTGTGCTTTGCCATCAAGTGGTATTTCAGACTGGATGTGCTGCGATGATAGCTCAGTTCACAACGACAAAACACACAGATCACTTTGCTCTTGTCAATGGGACCATTTGGCAACTTTTTAATAGTAAACTTTGCATTCAAAATCTTATTGCCATCCATTTCAGCGTCTCGTGCCCGCCATCTACTCAAACTGTAAAGTTAGCGAATACTCTTTAGCCGGCTCGCAAGCCCAAACAAGTGTGTGCGGCGTGCCTGTTGTTTTATTTCCCGTGTAGCTAGATCCGGTGTGGTGTTGTAGTTTTTTCTAACGTCAGTAGTTGTTGCAACGGCATGTGATAAAGACTACAACAATTGCTGGGCCAAAAAAGAACGTTTATCGCGCGATAAAAAATATACGCCGTTGGAATGGGTGTGCGTTAGCACTAGTATTTATTATGCTAGATTAGTTTATTACTATGTTATGCACCGTACATTCGTACATATCACAGCCTATTAAAAGAGCATTATTAATATTGTAAAAAAAAAATTAAGACTGGCATTGTTCAGAGGGCCGGTCCAAATGCGTTGGCGGGCCGTATCCGGCCCGTGGGCCGTAGTTTGGGGACCCCTGCCTTAGATCATCCACTCTGCCAAAGTCAAACCTTCATGTCCATGTCAGGTAACAATAAATGCTAATTTGTGATTGTCTTGACTGAACTACCTTTGTACTAAATTTGCTATTACTTACTGCCTAGTTAATCTTGGTTCCATAGTATTAAGTTCGGTGTTAATGTAGTACTACCTATTACTTACGTTAACAACGGACCATTATTCTAAAGTGTTACTATATTTTACTTGATTTCTACGATTCTCACATTTCATTGATTCATTACACTAAATAATGTAATCCTACCACCTCCTATCACCACCAAACAGAGCAACAATAACTTTATGAAAGTGAGATGAGACACATTACTAAAGGAAGTGGTGTAGGTTATTAACTCTTACTGCTTGCATTCTCTCACTCTTTCAATTTTTTTGGCTAATATTGCTTGGCTTGCTAGCTAGTGAGCCAGCTAGAAAAAACAAGGTCCAACCTTATTTTTGTCTTTGCCCTTCTCAGATTTCTTTTTCCTGCGCTCCTACTGCAGTCTCGCTGCCGATGCATGCAGCCCTCTGTTCACGTACACCTCACGCATTCACCATGAGACTCACACATTTCAACCATTTCTCATGCTCTCACTTGTATTTCTCATGATAAGAAGTAAGGGATAACTTGTCCCGCTATATTAGTGATTAGAAAGCGTTTTGTAAAGAAATTAAAACAAGTAGCACCATAACGAGTATTTGCACTCGCATGTATTTTCCCAAATATATTTTGAGGTTGTACAGACACGATTTTGGGAGAATATGCGACCAAAATGGTTGCAATTCAAGGCCCTATTGAACTTTAATTGTGATTTGAGGAATGTAGGTACTAAAGCCACAGACCTAAACTGTCATTACCAGCTGCATCACGGGCACTGCAGGATCTATAATTCCAGTGTGTGTCCCCTACTCCATCACGAGCACTGTCTATTCATAGTTCCGGGAATCTGTATGTCTCACCAACATCATCTTACTCACCGACTGCATCACGGGCACTGTGCACTTGTGAAGTAAATATTACAAATGTTTCTTATATAAATATTGGACAAAGAGACATTTTAATCTTCACTGATTATTTTATTTAGTTTTTGCATATCATGCTGTATTTGCTAAGTGACAATGGTTGATGTTATTAAATAAGTAAATTGTAAGTATTTTCACACTATTGAAAATGCATAATGTCTATTGTTGCCTTCACAATTTAAAGCAGCATGTGAAAAACAGCAAGCCACTGTACAGTAGGCTATATGCCACTCAAAGAACTCGAGACCCATCGTGATATCCGATTACTTGATTGGTTTATCTCAGGCATTCAAAACAACAAGGGACATTTTTGAACAGCCTGTAATATTCCTCTTGAATCTAGAGAAGAGAAAAAGGAATATGTTTTATATGTCTGAAATTAATCAGATACCATTCAAATCTACCTCAAAAAGCAGTTAAGGTATATGAACAAATACAGCTAATTAACTTTATGATTACCTTTCTAGATAAGACACAGAGGAAGATGAAGATAAACATCCCTTGGAAGGTGTTTGCAATAGTGAATAGATAGGCAGAGAGCATGGTCTCGTTAAGGATATGGAGCACGCCAAATGTCCAGGTGGCACCAAGGACAAACAGGAGGGCAAGGGCACCACGGGCACAGGACCTAAGGTAAAATACATGCTTATGTCATCATAGGCCATATTATTGTTCTACTGCTTCCCATAAACCTTAAGACGTGATACATTTGTTCTAAAAACTATTGTGAGAATGCTACCCCTTTAGACATGTTAAAGTGAGTCTCTCATCAGGGACCGAACACATCACAATATGGACAGGTCACACCCCATATGTCCCTTGTGGCTTTATTCTGCACGAGTTTTACCTTATATTTTCATAATGGCTAATTTCAGGCTTTTTCACAGCAGTATGACGGAACACTTTGTAGATAATCACTCCAAAAGCCAATAGATTCACCTTAGATAGGAGAGAATTGAAGATGCATACAGTGACAATGAAGATGTAACATAATTAGTAACAGTAGAACTGATGATAATCTTTTGCACATTTTCCGGGCTTAAAAAGACCTTACTAGAATGATCAGGCAGGCAGGCCCAATAAAACTCCAAATGAAGTTGTTTTCCGTGCTCAGCCAACACCTTATGTGAAAAGAACATTATATTATAAACATGGAACTATTCAAAAATAAGTATTTTCATTTACCAAATTAGCATAACCCTTTTTTGTACTTACACTTTATTGGTACCATAATACTTGGAGCCGAGCGTAGCCGAAATGGCCACCACCACAGCTGGGCTTCCATAGCCAAAAATGTAGAAGTTGCGATGCAGGAACCCTTTGTTGTAAATAACACCAACCACTATAAGGTAAAGATGAATCCCCTCGATGCACATCCAGGCAAAAGCAGCTAAGAAGAAATAATGGAGGAGGCCAGCAATAATGGAACAGAAAAGCTGATACCAGAGACAAAAAGACAAAGAGAAGTCTTCAAAATAGTGTCAATAACACTTTACATGTATGCAATTATAAAAGACAAGGGTGACTCTCTGAATTAGGACTCAAATGCTAAAAAACATCCACAAACCTACTCAAATATACACACCATGCCCACATTCACAAATGGGTTTCATTGAACTCAAGTACAGGTCTTACTTTATGGGTGTTCATATTGATTCCAATCAGGAAAATGAATTCTGCCATAAAGAGGCTGCAGCACAGGTTCTTGTGAATAGTGGTTCTGGTACTCTGGATCTCAGTAAAGAACCAAAAGGTGAAGATACACATGGAGAGACAGATAATAGAGATAATCATCCCCAGCTGAGTGATCCTGGTCAGAATGTTGTGGTGGGCCAACAACTGCATAGGGGACAAAGCATGAGTTTAAAAGGCTACCATAAAATAGAATTGTACTACATATACCACTTGTTTGATATTACTTTGATTTCACAAGGTCAATTTGACAAGGCAAACCCTCCCGTCATAAAACAGGCAATGCCTCTTATTGTGTGGTCTACACTCTACAGCACAGTCATTTTGCAACGGAACTTATGTCGGTGGATCAGTTGGTGGCCACTTACATTGGCACGTCCCGATGACATGAGAATTGCAAAGTGTGTGAGGTGGTTACAGGAGCATGTGGTGGTAGTGCTGTTGACATCCACATGATCACAGCCATGTGTAGCCCAGTGCCCTTTCAAGCTGCCTGGATCATACTCCCAGAAAGCACATTTTGTTGCATCTTCATTTGTGTTGATTGGCTTCAGTGAAAAGAAAGAATGGTATTGTGAATAAATAAAACTAAACCCATTCCATATACGGTAGATGCTTGACCTAGAATTTCTTTTTTGGTTGAAGTTTAACAGCATAAATTAGAAGTGAACATTTTGCCAACAGACAGCATTAGATCTGTCATGGGACTTTGACTGCTAATACCATTGTGTGTCTGAGGGTGAATGTTACTCGGTCAAGCTGGTACATGTCAACAGGTTTGATAGCCACTGCTATGACTTGGGAGTTGACAGTGATTCCTCCTGTTCCAGCGTAGTGAGCGTAATCCATAACACTGGGGTCAATGTTGGGTTTCATTATATCACCTATGCTGTCATACCGAACAAACACCACTGACACGCTTCCTGATATACAGAAGAAAAAGTAGAAGAATCTTGTTGTTTTTCAATCGAAATAGGTGAATTGTGTTGAAATTGAAGTTTGAGTTTAATTAAAAACAACTTAATGTGCCAAATGTTACATATACACATAATTTCCAAAACATCTTACCATTTTTGTCACCATCTTGGTCATTGTTTGGTGTTAAACTGATATGTTCTCCACCTATTGAAACAGATAGCTTGCTTTTCCGTGCATGGTGGGCATCCAATTTAAAAAGTTTTACTTCTGTATTTAAAAGAAAGAGAGGATTAATAAAAGTCTTTGCACATCATATTTCACATTAAAAGGTTTAGTTGACGGGAGCTGTCAATGTGCTGCTTACCCATTTCACTTGCTGTGATATCCAGTTCGGTGGTAGTTTGATAGTTTCTTGCCAGTATCAATATGTTCTCCTCCACAGTGTGAAGGAGTTTGGTTATGGTGTAGTCCCGTTTATCTCCTTCAATTTTGCTCCAAGCAACCAACTCATCCTTTTTCACCAGGTTGTTTACAGCCTTTACAAATTTCTGAAAAAGAATAGCAGTTTGTATTAGTAGTGAGATGTATACAATTAAATGTATTTAAATTAAATAAATACACTGAAGTTTAGATAATATTCTGTAGCTGTTGTATAGATGAGATGGTGTATACAAATTGTTACAGTGAGAGTGGCCTTGGTCATGAATGGTTTAGTGGTTTGGTTTTTCCCCACTACACTCAAAAGGGAGGTGGATCGACACAGGGCCTCCACAAATGAGATCACATCGACTGGAGTCAACTCTTCTCGTGTGTGCCTGATGATCTCGTCCAACATGTTATGAGGCTCTGTAAGGTTGCCCATCTACAATTGGGAGAAATACATTTTAATGAGCTCAAACCCCCAGTTTTTTTTTGTCTTAATCCAAAACACATGAGAACATGTTTGTCAACCCAGCAGAGGGCAGCATCCTCACATATTTCCATCATATTTGCAAAACGGTTCGAGAAGTGTCAGCTTACATGTTCAAGGACTTCGTTTACAGTTTGTGCTATGCACAAGGGATATTCGTGACAGTTTTTCTTAGGATGTTCTGAAAAAACAGTGTTTAATATATTGTATAACGAATGATAAAAACATGTTATGATCATAAAATAGAGAGAGAGAAAAAATCTTATTAAACAAGAATTGACATTGGCATTTATATCCAAAAGGCTCTCCCATATGGTGCTCTAGCTACCTCAATTATTCCATGTAAACCCAATTCAGCTCAAGCATTTCGTCCACCTCTGCTCACTACCTACTGTAGTAACCCCATCCCTACGAGGACACGGAACTCGTTAAATGTGGCTGTTCTCAAATTGGAGGCACAAGGGTATAAGTTGCTACTGTCATGATGACAGTGTCATAAACCATATCTGCTGCACTGACCTCTAGCCCATGTAACTTTTCACTATTAACCATTTCCTTTCAACATGTGTGTTTGAGAGGGAGGAACATTGAAAAAGGTTGGAAAAAAGGTGGAAATCTGTATGTGATCAAGTGATCAAAAAAGTTGATATTCACACAAACTTACCATGACAAGGTCCACCCTGTTCTGGATGGAACTGCTTAGCACCTGATACTAGGATGTAATCTCTCTCGCAGGTGCAAAAAAAAGACCCATTTGTATTGTGGCAGAGAGAGAATGGTCCACAGACCTGAGAGCTCTTGCACTCATCTATATCTGAAAAACCAGTATGGAAAGATACATCACTGGATTAACAATACACAAAGTATCCAGAGAAAACGTGTCTACTTACATATATATAAAAAGAGAGAAATAAAAATATATATATTTTATGAAGAAAACTTTACCAGTGCACTCAGTCCCATCGTTTGGTTGGAATTGGTACAGTCCTGTTGATGTGTACCCTGACAAACAGGTGCAATGGTAGCTCCCCACTGTGTTGGTACAGTCAGTGTTGTACCCACAGATATTTGTGACATTCTGGCACTCATCATCATCTTGGTGGTGAGAAACAAAGAGAAAGGGAACCAGAATAAATACATGTAATAACTACAATTAAGTGGAATTATGTAAATTGGGTGTTAAGGTTAGGGTTCCATACCAAGTTATTTAATACGTTGTTCCAAAACAGACTTTTCAATTAGTCCTTTCAACATGATTTAGCTTCCAGTTGACTAGCTACTCCCTGACTGGTCTTTACATAGCAAGGCCGTAGCCATGTAGTCAACATTGGGGCTGGGCGAATATTTTTTTAATTATTATTTCGGACAGCGTGGGTGGTTGCCTGTCCTAGCGTAGCACATTTATGTTTTTATATCAATATATTGGGGGGGACCTTTAGACCAGATTTGAATATTGGGGGGGATGTGTGTCCCCCAATATGTATTATGATTACGGCCTTGTTACATTGTCATCAAATTTCATATGCCCTTGAATGTATATTGCAACAGGCTTAAGCAATAGTAGTAAGTTGGAAGTGACACAATATGACTTTCCATTGTTGTATTCGTTTCAAGGGATATGATGGACACAATACCCTGTGTAAAAAGTCTGTCTGGGAAGGGATATCCTTTGCTTCCAGTAATGGGAGGTTACAATACTCAGCAGGATATGTGACCATAACATTCCAGACTTTTAACCAACATACCACAAAAAGCAAAACAAGGATTTCATGCTGAAACTACATTTTTGATTATTTAAACTTAAACTTTATTAAAGTTGATTAAGTTTTCTTTAACTTTATTAAAGTTTAAGTTAAGTTTGAGTATAAATGCACAAGATGACAAACTAAAAGAACCCAACAAACTCAAAATGATCTATCAATACTTTTAGAGAATCTCAAGGTTGAAAATCTCATGACTGATTGGAGGTGAGATCCTTAAGTAGTTTCTATTATATTGAGGAGTGAGGGCTGAAATGTATTCAGGATGGTGAGTAGAATCAGGGAATGTAACAAGATTCGGCAACAATTTATATTAAGGTTCCAATAACCATCATACAGTAGCATGACAGAAAGTAACTACTTTTCACTACCTATGGTAAAACATTGCTAGTTTAGGAATTGCAATGTAATTAAATGCAGGGCTCTTAAGTTTTGAAGACAGGCAAGAGTGACATTCCAAGAGGAACATTCCCCTCCAGGATATAATGATAAAGTATGACATGATTTAAAAAGTGACCTATAACATCGACTATGCAACACTATTTATATATGTCAGTCATCGTGTGATAGCGGAAATATGACTAAGCCTAGACTCAGGGGCGATTCTAGGATCAGACCTTTATGGGGTGCTCAGCCCCCATTGACATGTGACATGAATGCAGTGCCTTGCATAACGGTGCGTTCACACTGCAGCGGGGCGGGCAGAGCGGGGCGTCGGCTTCCAATTCATTTTCAATGTGGGAAGGCGAGCGGGGCGTCGACGCTCGCGTAGGGTATTGTGGGAAGGCGAGCGGGGCGGCGAAAGTTGGATTTTCTGAACTTTATGTAAATGATGAGCGTGAAAACGCCAGCGATGGCCAATCGGGTTGGTTTCTTGTTTCTTGTAACGTAGCAACTGTTGGTCATGGTAAACATTTCTAGGTTTGACAATTTCAAGATGGAAGATCAACTCATCGTATGTGTGTCTTCATACCCAGTATTGTATGATACGTCTATGTTCGATTACAGAGACATAAACAAAAAAAATGATGCCTGGCGCAGGGTTGCTGAGGTTGTCGGCGTCCCTGGTGTGTTGTATTTTGTACTTTAATTCAGTTTCTTCACATTACGTAACTTTCTTCTGTGCTAGCTGCATAGTCTAGCTAGCTCACCCGGCATACGATTGACATTCAACGCTGAAATGCTGGCTGGCAGCCACTCGCTATCCATACAGTGAATGTGTAGTGGCAAGTCATAATCTAGCGATTGATTTTCAGACATTTCGAGTAATATAATAAAAGGTTACACATGTCAACGTTTATGTCTGATGCATCTTTTTTCCAGCCGGAACAAGACCCATTCCATAGAGTGCAGGTGGGATTTAATCTTTCACTCTGCCTAAAAAAAGTGTGGAAAAAGATAACCTATTGTGTGCTGTAGATAAGATCATGTCAGATCTAGAATGCGTGTCGGATTTTTGCTTAATGTGTGTAAAAGTTGTATTTTGCCCCCACATTTGCCATGACATTACACGAACTACAACAGTGATTTAAGAGAACTACAGCTCTGAATGAATCTGTCTGACACGCCCCCGAGCGTGGGGCACTGTGGGAAGGCCGGCGGTGCTGAGCGGTAAAAAAGTCTGCAGTGTGAACGCACAGTAAGTGCTAAACCCCTTCGCTAATAACAGGTATGTAAACAGATCAGGGGTGAAAAAGGTGAGAAAGATACGGCGAACCCCCGACCCTCTAGGGGGGTCCGGGGGCACGCCCCCCGGAAGAAAATGTATTAAATTTGAAAGTTAAACGCATGAATCTGGCTGATTTTGAGAGCAAAATTAAGAGGCTAGATCTATGTAGAATCTGTGCTCTTGTAAACAATATCATGTTCTTTTAACCATAAAGACATTTTTTGTATAGCATTGATTCCAGAGCCAGTTGGAAAGTTGGAAAGCACCGGTAAAATGCTGTGTTGGCCACGGCCACAAATCAAGTAGCTTACCCATTTTGGTTTAAAAAGGTAAGGAGTATTCAAAAAAAAATGACTCTATCCTTCTCATTGGATTTTAAAAGCAGATTGACTGCTGTAAAACAGGGGACTATGTGCATATATTGAAAATGTTAGCCCCAAAATAGCTTTAAAAAATATCAAACGTGCCTTATTGTATTCCAGTATTCTATAGAAACATGTGAAAAAAAAATCTTCAAATACTGAACCAGCAAACTTTGCAAAACACAACATTGGTCATTGCCAAAACTTATGGCCACGACTGTACTGCAGTGTTCCTCACCTGGCTCAAAAAACAAACAAGCAAAACGAAAGATTGATTACTGTCCTAAATTTCCATCAACCCTGTCTTGTGGATTTGGCCACAGGTTTTCATCCACATCGCAATGGATGTTTTCATTTGACAAACATCTCTGAAAAAATCTCTGGGCATGGCGAATCCAGGCCTGACATTAGTCTGCCATGATGTCATTGCATGCCTCATCCATGGCCTGGAGAAGGGTAACTTGTTCATGAGAGTGCCTGTTGTACACCTTCCACCTCCATGTGGAGAAAACATCCTCAATAGGGTTGAGGAAGGGAAAGTTTGGGGGCAAGTACAAGGCTGTAAATTGACAAAGCAATTACAAGGGTCTGATTACCTACAGGTGCTGCTGGTTTTCAAATCTGAAAACATGATGATTTAGTCCAGTGGTTCTCAATCCAGGGGGGTGTTCCATCAACGTCGATTAAGGGAAAGCGAGACTTATTTCGCCAAGTCTCACTAACTTTAGCGAGAGTTCCGTTCCATGAAGGTGGATTATTCTAGTTCTAGCTACGTAATCAAGGTTCGGAACTAGCCTGATCCGTGTCAGGCTAGAAGTCAAGCTAAACAAAAATGTGTTGCAAATAATTTCAAACAGGCGGAAAAAAAGGCCGTATTTTTTTTTTACGCAGTTCATTTTTTTATCGCGAGATTAACGCGAGTTTTTTTTTCTTCAAAAAACTGTCATTATTATTAATAACAGTTTTATAATATTATAAATATTATTAATAAAATAATATTATTATTATTAATATATTTTTTAAGCTCATGTAAGGAATCTCACTTGTCCTAGTTAAGGCCTACCAGTAAAACAGATTTAAAGGATCATACAGTGAAATGTTATGATGTGTTATGATTGAGGGGCTCCATTCAGACAGATCAGGGGTGGATAACATCATAATGGGGTCTTCATGAAGAACAACTTTACAGAAATGCCACATAAACAGCGCATTTGTGTGTAGGTTGGGGGTCGGGGTGCTTAGACAGAGCTCTAATGCTATTGTTTTGCACTTGCTTTTTGGATTTCTCCCTACAGAGTTGAAGGGCCCATATTGCATGGAGTACTCAACCCCTCTAAAGTCCTATAGATAAACTGAGGGGATAAACACTCACTTGAAAGGTATCATGATGGTTTTTTTCTTGTGAAATCTTCAAAGTGAATGTTTAGGCTATTCTTTAGTTTTTTAGTAGGACTTTTGGGGCCCTGTTATTGACATGAATGACTTAAGCCTAGCATATACCGGCTATGGCACATCGTGTTATATCATCATAATAACAGGGAGTCAGATGGCTGAGCGGTGAGGGAGTCGGGCTAGTAATCAGAAGGTTGCCGGATCGATTCCCCGCCCAGCCAAAATGACGTTGTGTCCTTGGGCAAGGCACTTCACCCTACTTGCCTCGGGGGGAATGTCCCTGTATTTACTGTAAGTCGCTCTGGCTAAATGTAAATAATAAGTTAAAGCTACTTCACGTAGAGGCTCTGGCTTAGGGGCTCCCTGAGCTCATGGGCCCCCGGTGCCGGTAGGCTCGTTCGATAATCCATCCCCGAGTAGGACTATTGGGGCCCTGTTACTGACAAGAATGACTTAAGCCTAGCATATACCGGCTACGGCGCATCGTGTCATATCAATACAAAGTCAATAACAGAGACTTCACGCAAAGGATCTGGCTTAGGGGCCCCCTGAGCTCATGGGCCCCTGGTGCCGGTAGGCTCGTTCGGTAATCCATCCCTCAGTAGGACTATTGGGGCCCTGTTACTGACATGAATGAATTAAGTCTAGCATATACCAGCTACGGCGCATCGTGTCATATCATCATATTCATATCAATACATTGTTAATAACAGCGACGTCACGCGCGAAGGCTCTGGCTTATGGGCCCCCTGAGCTCATGGGCCCCTGGGCCTGGGCCCGGTAGGCCCGTTCGTTAATCCATCCCTGGGTGGATGAAGGTGCCCAGATTATACAAAGAGGGTTTATCCCACCAGCCCCAAGGGTCTTCAGAGACAGAAGTAGCTAATGCTTCCCTGACCAGTATCTGTGGAAGAAGTATAGGTTCAGCAGGCCCAGCATAGTTCATCTAGATAGATTTAATTATCATTCTTAAAAATTAAAAACATAAATAATATATATATATATAAAATAACACTTTAGCAACTCTTAAGGATGGCAATGAACACATAAGAGCAGCCTACCATCCTTCGTAGAAAGTAATAGAAAGGAGAGTAGACTATAATAGTAGAAGGGAGGGTAGTAGACTGCAGTTTATGTAGGTATGCCTAGACTATGTAGTCTGCTGGAATCACACACAAGGAAGCAAATTACCCACTGTAGCCAAGCCTTGACACTGTTCAGTCTGTCTGCATCTGTCTATGTCTTTGCATGTGGGACGTTCTTGAACTATGCCAGGAAATATGAAGGGTATACTTTGCTCCAAGCAGTACCTGAATATTATCATCAGTTTTTCAGGTAATCTTGAAACACAAAGAATCAAGGAGACTCTTTATTCAATTGGATAAAGTATTTTCATTGTTTAAAGTAGTTTGTATGTTGACAAGCCTCTATATTACCTCTCCTCTGGCTTACCCAATATTATAGGTGCAATATACTGTCCCCATGGGTGTATCCAGGCCCTGTGGAAGACTGCCTGGTGCCCCCATGGTTGAAAGTGTTTCTAAAATGCCTTCGATTGGCAACAATTTGACCAAGTGCCCTCCTGTCTGCCATTCACATTGTGAAATATGCTTGAGTGCCCAGGATGCCCCACGCAATAAATGACAGTTTGCCCTCTATAAATGTAAAAACATGTCTTAATGAGTTCCTTTATAGTATAGAAAATGTGATGCAGTACCCTATAAGGTGCCCTTATAATGGCCTATATTGGACTGTTCCGAACTGTCAGAATGGTTTCAGACAGCTCATCAAATTACGCTAATTATCAGTAGGCCTAAATGCATATATATATATATAGCCTATATATATGTTAAGTCGATTTGGTAGGTCTACAATTTACGCATGTTAACGGTCGTAATGGTTTGACAAGTTGTCTCCCCAATTGCCATGTTAATTGCGGCAACATTGCCCTTTTTGGCGACAACTCACAAAAAACTCACAAAATCTATTTACGCTGCTGAAACAACACCTCTCTGCTGCTTTACGCTTTGCTTTTTGCGACATAACTCCTCTTTTTGACTATCGCCTGATCTGGGCTGCAGAGTCCTAGCTTATTGAGGTCTAGCTTGAATTAGCGTTGCCTGTGGAACGGAACGTTAGTGGAACGGCTTGCGGCTGTCTAACTTGACGTTTACCCAAGTGAGACTTATTCGTGTTAGCGCGACTTGCGTTAGCGACGTTGATGGAACACCCCCCTGGTCCTCGGAACCCCTGCCCTGCATGTTTCAGACGTTTCCCTGCTCCAACACACCTGGGGCCCGTTCTCCGTACGTTGCTAACTCAGTTAGCTGTATTTGATTGTTGATGATTTGTCATTATCTTGGAATGTTCGGTTCTTCAAAGCTCAACCTGGACTTGCTGTCATAGCAACAGGTCCGTAAGCTTAAACCTGCTCGGGAGCAGGTTTATTTTATGTAAACACGATTAGATTGAGACTTTACAAGCAGAGGTGATACAGAAATGTCTTGTCCGTTTTTACAACAGGAACCTATTGCAGAAGGTGCAAGAATAATTAGCAGAATTTAACATGAAACAGAATTAATTGCTCATTGGGTGATAGATAGGCTCCTCAAGCACAGCGCAATATGCTAGCCTTTACTTTTTGAGAGGATAGCCTATCGTTTTTTTTGTGAGGGTATAATTTACATAATACATTTGTTGAAACCACATCATATGATTTAAAGATGATAAATGAAAGTATGAAAATATTTAAAAACATGCTACTTTTTGCCAGCCTTCTTTCAAGTTCAAGTCTTTTATTTGTCAGGTAGGCTACACAGAACAACATCTGCTGCTGAGCTTAAATAAGTGAAACTTCCTAAATATACAGATAGCAATAAATAATCGACTATACTAACCCTAATAATAAAACTTTCTAAATTACAGATAACAATAAATAATACACTATACTAACCCTAAATGCACATAAAACCTATTTCAACCCTATAACCTATTCTAACCTAAGTGGAGTACAGTACAATAGTGCAAAATTGCAGATCAGTGACTATGTCAATGACCATACAGGAGCCTGGTGGCGAGGTACAGTGAGGTACCGTAGTGCAATGTTACTGATAGTGCAACCAGTACCTGAAAGTGACAGTGTATAAGTGACTAGTGTGCAGTAAATCAATGTCCATATCAGTGTCCATTCAGAAGCCTGATGGCCCTTGGGTAGAAACTGTTGTCCAGTCTGCGTGTGCGTGACCGGATGCTGCGGTAACGCCTGCCAGAAGGCAACGGGGTAAAGAGACTGAAGGATGGGTGGGAACAGTCTCTTAGAATCCTGCCGGCTTTACTTAGGCAACGTGTGTGGTAGGTGTCCTGTAGGGCTGGGAGCTTCCTGCCGATGATGAACTCAGCAGAACGGACCACACTTCGTAGGGCCTTACGGTCCCTGTCTGTGCAGCTCCTATTACACACTGTAATACAACCAGTCAGAATGCTCTCTATAGTGCATCTGTAAAAGTTAGTGAGGATGACTGAGTCCATACCAAACTTCTTCAGACTCCTCAAGAAGAAAAGGCGCTTACGGGACGATTTGACCACCTTGTCCGTGTGAACAGACCAGGTGAAGTTGTTGCTGATGTTCACCCGAGGAACTTGAAGCAGCTGACCTTCTCCACTTCAGATCCATTGATGAGTAGGGGTGCATGCTCCTCCTCCTGCCGCCTCCTATAGTCCACAATCATCTCCTTCTTGGATTTTGCAGACTTTGAGGTGTTTCCTGGCGTTCTGATTAAATCTTCAAATTCGGAGTAACCTTCAAGCAAGCTGTTGGCTCTGTTGCGGAAAAAACAGGGCACTCATTTTGGCCACGGTGAGCAGCTATAGACTTATGTGAGCAGCCGATAGCAGTTTTGCTGATCAAGGTTTCTACTATAGATACATACCCCCTTTTAGACCAACGCATAACTCAATCCAGCTATATTAACTATAAACAACATGGGTGTTCAAAGAACCGAATTAGCCAGATCAAGATTAGCAAGATGATGTCATCTTGGATGTGACATTTGATCTCGGATGTAATAAGCGACGTACTGAGAACGGGCCACTGATTCAAATGAATGGGTTATTATCAGGGCCATTTGTTTGAATCAGGTGTGTTGGAACAGGGAAACGTCTAAAACATGCAGGGCAAGGGGTCCTGAGGACCAGGATTGAGAACCACTGGTTTGGGCCAAATCCCAATACTCCCCCTTACCCCTTCCCCCTTACCCTTAGTTTTGCGCGTTCCCGTGAGAGCTAGTGGTGTCCCAATACTCTTTTGGAGCTAGGGGTAGAGCTAAGACTAAGGTGTATACACCCCTTAAAACCAAGTAAGATTGGGAGCTTACTTGAAACCTAGGGCTATGTGAATCCTGCGCGACCGGCAACAATGGCGGCCAGATCATCCAGAGAGTCCGATAAATGTAATATTTTCGGCTTAATTAATTGATAAAAAAATTATGACAGTCTTGTTTTATGTTAAACACAGTACTGAACATATCTATTATTAGATTATTAGATCGATTAGTCGACTAATCATCTGTTTTTTCATTGATTAATCAGAATGCTTTGAACGATTATTCAGCTTTTGCAATTTGTTAAAACATTGAGTTATACTTATTCTAACTAATAAATAAAACCAAGAAATCACTTCAGCTTTTGAAAAAAATATTTGTATTGCACTTTGAGCCAACTGAACAGGCTATTACATCTCTTTTAGTCCAATTGTGTCCAACCTAAATAAAAAATCAAGTCTCTTGTAAGACAACAGGGTTCTGTTCAATGAAAAACAGTGACTAACAGTATAATTTCTGGACTGGCTTTTTGTTTGTCTCATTGCAATGGTTGTATACACCGATCTGTCTAACTGCTGTCTGTGAACATGTTGCTACGGTGTTAGTATCCGTGAAATACTGTGTTATTTGTTATTATCAACTGGTTTAGCTAACTAGCCATCCAGCTTGCGCACACTCACCTCTTGCCGTTTCCATCTCCTCTCGTACGGGGATGCTTTTGTTTTAAAAGTTCATGCATACACGTTGTGCTACCATGGAAAACAAGTTCCGCCTTGCACACATTACATATTACAGTATTTTTAGTTGGATCTTTGGTGAAACTTTCCCACACTTTATCAGGCCCGTTTGCACCCTAAAATGTTTACCGCTGTTTTGTTCTATTGGATATCATACGGGAGCCTGTGTTGGACCGAATTCTCACTCCCCCGCAGAATCCCACTCCCCTACGCGTGAACGCGCACTGCCTTCCTAGCGTATTGCTATAGTTGTAGTTTGACGAACCGAGGCATTTAATTCATGTTTCATCAAAATCTAAGTTGCTACTCGTAAAGTCAGAATTATTGTCTCAAGAAAATAGACGAACTTTGGAACTGCACTTGAAAAACGATGTTGATGTCGATGTATAGCCTACACTGTAGTATTGAGGGTAATATGTGAATTATGTTGTAGTTGCGAATGCAGTTATTTCACTGTCTGGTAAAAGCGAGAATCATTCTGTGTATTCATTTGTACGAATCACTTTTAGTAGAACTATTCACTTCTGATTCTTGATTACGTTGTACTTGCTATACTTACTAAATGCACTATATGCCAATTAATTGGCATATAATCGTCAGGTAAATGAGAATAGCTACATCATTTTACAAATGTAGGCTATATAAAAAGGCCCCTGCTCACAGGTCCCTCCTAACATAATTCAACTTCTGTTTCCCTCTCAGTAAACTACTAGCCAAACAACTGCTCTGTGTTTACAATCATATCCATTTTATAGATCCTGCTTCCCACAGCCTAGTTTGTGTCAGCTTCTGAGGCAGCTGTCACAGCCAACCTGAGATTTTGGATAAACTTTAAGATTAATTTGTGGAATGATAATGAACGATCAAACATTAGGAATGGCAAAAACAGGCACTGTCACCTATAATAACAAAACCGCCTATACAAAGAAATACCAATGCTTCATTATAAATGTGTCTATTAGTGAAAAAAGTATTGTATTCAATACCATTTGACAAGCTATTACCCAGTTAGTGTTGCCAGCCATATTGTCCACATCCTGGTGTGTGTCTAATTTTATAATTACAAGATATGAGGGGGGGGGGGGGAGGATTTCGGCAGGTATGAAAAACAGTGTTGCCAAAATCCCACTCCCCTTCTAACTTTTACATTTATGCAACTAGTATCAAAAGCTTTTTATGGTACACTCTACAGGGCATGAGGAGCCACCAAAATAATTTGGGGGTGTGTCAAATTTTATAATCCCAAAATATGAGGGGGGGGAGGATTTTGGCAGGTATGAAAAACAGTGTTGCCAAAATCCCACTCCCCTTCTAACTTTTACATTTATGCAACTAGTATCAAAAGCTTTTTATGATACACTTTACAGGGCATGAGGAGCCACCAAAATAATTTTGGGGTGTGTCAAATTGTATAATCCCAAGATATGAGGGGGGGAGGATTTCGGCAGGTAGGATGTTATCCACCATCATCCCTGTGCCCAAAAAGCCAAGACTAACAGGACATAATGACTACAGACCCGTCGTCCTGACCTCTGTGGTAATGAAGTATTTTGAGCGCCTGGTGCTGGCACACCTCAAATCCATCATAGACCCCCTCCTGGACCCCCTGCAGGTTGCCTACAGTATGCCTACAGAGCCAACAGGTCTGTGGACGACGCAGTTAACTTGGCCCTCCACTTCACCCTACAGCACCTGGACTCCCCAGCATCCTATGCCAGGATCCTGTTTGTGGACTTCAGCTCTGCCTTCAACACCATCATCCCCGCCCTGCTTCAGGACAAGCTCTCCCAGCTGAACGTGCCTGATTCCACCTGCTGGTGGATCACAGACTTCCTGTCTGACAGGAAGCAATGTGTTAAACTGGGAACGCACGTCTCTGACTCCCGGTCCATCAGCACCAGATCTCCACAGGGCTGCGTCCTTTCCCCTCTGCTCTTCTCCCTGTACACCAACAGCTGCACTTCCAGTCATCCATCCATCCAACTCGAAGTTGGCGGACGACGCCACCCTCATTGGGCTCATCTCTGACAAGTCTGATTACAGCTGGGAGGCTGACAACCTGGTGACCTGGTGCAACCAGAACAACTTAGAGCTCAATGCTCCTAAGACAGTGGAGATGGCTGTGGACTTCAGGAAGAATACAGCCCCATTCACCCCCATCACCCTGTGCGACTCCCCAGTGAACACTGTGGAGTCCTTCCGCTTCCTGGGCACTATCCTCTCCCAGGACCTCAAGTGGGAACTGAACATCAGCCTCCTCAACAAGAAAGCACAACAGAGGATGTACTTCCTACAGCAGCGAAATAAATTCAACCTGCCAAAGACAATGTTGGTGCACTTCTACACAGCCATCATTGAGTCCATCCTCGCCTCCTCCATCACCATCTGGTACACTGCTGCCAAGGACAAGAGCAGACTGCAGCGTATCATCCGCACTACTGAGAATGTGATTCGTTGCAATCTGCCTACCCTACAAGACCTGCACACCTAGAGGACCCTGGGGCGAGCAAGGAAGATTGTGAACACACTCTGTTTCAGCCACTCCCCTCCGGCAAAAGGCTGCGGTCGATCAGGACCAATACCACACACCACAAAAACAGTTTCTTCCCATCCGCTGTTGGCCTCTTCAACAAGGTTAAGGGCTCATACTGACTTAAATGACTTTAATCACAATCTGCACAGTGACACCTTGCCACATTGCAATTTGCACTATATTACACTATTTGTATCTTTTGTACTATTTGTATTTTTATATTGTAAATTATGGCTACTTTATATTTTATTCTAAATCCCCTTAGTATTAGCTAGACTTTGTACCTTTTGTATAGTTAGACCACATATTTCAGTTTTAAGGTTCCTATATGTTTAATGTATGCATACACCTACAATGTATGTATGCCAAAGTAAATTCCTTGTCTGTGCAAACTTTCATGGCAATTAAAACCCTTTCTAATTCTGATGAAAAACAGTGTTGCCAAAACCCTAACCCCAGTAAGTTGAAAAGAAATACTCAATATCTGCATCATTAAATAGTTGATTAGAGTAGCAGTTGGTTTTTAGGATTGTTAAATTGGTGAGGTATCGTGTGAGATAAAGAGAACTCATACACAGTAGCCTACTGCAATGCATACAAGGTGAAAATAATGGGGCATTAATATCTTGGGACTTTAAGATCTGACACCCCCCCAAAATGATTTTGGTGGCTCCTCATACCCTGTAGAGTGTGCCATAAAAAACTTTTGATACTAGTTGCATGAATGTAAAAGTTAGAAGGGGAGTAGGATTTTGGCAACACTGTTTGTTACCTGCCGAAATCCTCCCCCCCTCATATATTGAGACTGTAAGATCTGACAAACCCCAAAATTATTTTGGTGGCTCCTTATGCCCTGTAGAGTGTGCCATAAAAAGCTGTTGATACTAGTGGCAAAAATGTAAAAGTTAGAAGGGGAGTAAGATTTTGGCAACACTGTTTTTCATACCTACCGAAATTCTCCCCCCCTCATATATTGGGACTGTAAGATCTGACACACCCCAAAATTATTTTGGTGGCTCCTTATGCCCTGTAGAGTGTGCCATAAAAAGCTTTTGATACTAGTTGCAAAAATGTAAAAGTTAGAAGGGGAGTAGGATTTTTGCCACTGTTTTTCATACCTGCTGAAATCCTCCCTCCCCCAAATAAAATCTCAGGTTACCTGTGACAGCTGCCTCAGAAGGTTCCATCACTGTTGTGCTAAAATCCAACTGAGAGGAATATGTCTGTGCTGCCTGCCGTATATCCCTGACCTGTTATCATGGTCAAGCCTCAAACTTGTTAAAACTCTTATTTAAATGATCACTATTTCTTTCTTTCTTTCTACCTTTTGTCAAATATTTAATTATAGTTTTTTGTTTGGAACCAATCAAAATGTCACCATTTATTTGATGTTTTTCACTAGCCATTCACAAAGGGAAGGTCCAGGCTTGGCTTATCAGGTACTAAAACCAAGCACTGTAGGCTACATTGCAAGTTAGAAGATACTTACTAGGGTGTGGGAAGCAGGATCTATAAAATGGATATGATTGTGAAACACAAAACAGCTGTGTGGCAAGTAGTTTACTGAGAGGGAAATAGGAGTTGGATTCTGGTATGAGGGACCCGTGAGCAGGGGCCTTTTATATACATTTGTAAAATAATGTAGATATACTCATGTAGGCCTAACAGACGATTATATTACAATTGGCATATAGTGCATTTAGTAAGTATCCTATAACAGCAAGTAACACGTAATCAAGAATCAGAAGTGAAAAGTGATTTGTACAAATGAATACAAAGAAGGATGCTCGTTTTAACCAGACAGTGACATAACAGCAGTCGCAACTACAACATCATTCACAAATTACCCTCATTCCGATAATAGTAGCCTACAGTGTAGCACAACATCGACATCAACATCATTTTTCAAGTGCAGCTCCAAATTATGTCTATTTTCGTGAGACAATCATTCGGATTTGAAGAGTAGAATGACATACAAATCGTATCGGCTCTCAAGTGCATTACAACATAAACTTATATTTAGATGAAACATGAATTAAATATCCTAAATCGCCTCGGTTCGTCAAACTACAACTAGCAATACGCTAGGAAGGCAGTGCGCGTTCACGCGTAGGGGAGTGGGATTCTGCGGGGGAGTGAGAATTCGGTCCAACACCTGCATTAGTCTAGCGCTACAGCGCCGCACTGGTCAAATCACGTTATTGCAGGCACTTAAAATAGGTCCTATGAGATCAAACGATTTGTCGACAACAGAAATATTTGTCGACAATTTTTTGTTGTCAATATCGAATAATTGTTAGGGCTGTCCCCACTTAATCGACTAGTCGATTTTCTGGTCGATATGCTCTTGGTCGACTAAGATTCTTTTAGTCGAGCTGCCGTATGGCAGTGTGATTCCCGCTTGTGTCATCATTGCTGAATTAACGAAATGTTCAACAGAAATTTTAGATTATATTGTGTGATACAAATAAACCAACTCTAAAAATATATAATTTAAAAGAAAAGGTGTTACTGTTTTCCCTTTCGTTAATCTGCGCTTTGTTTTGGTTTGGTATTTTGCATACGGCACAAGCACAATTGGCTGCAGAACAACAAACTCTGCCATAGCCTACTTTGTCTGTGTTATTAGTCAAAATGGCAAACAAATCTGTTGTATGGCAGCAATTCATTAAAGTACATTTACAAAGTACCGGGTGACTCGAAAAACGTTGAATGCAAACTCTGCCAACAACGTTTTTTTTTTCATAGTTCGACGTCGAAAATGATGTAGCCTACCACCTGTAAAACGTAAGTTGGTCTAGCCCTACTTCGCTCATGCTAAAGCGCTGGGTTGAAAAATGAATATGCTTATTATAAGAATCACATCCAAATCGAATGACATTATCTTCTCCGGCCAAGACAACAACATTTCTCTGTTGCAACGTTCCCCACTCAGCTTCTACGTAAGTTTGCATGCTGCAAGTGTTCATGCAGTGATAAGCTCGCTCCGATGATTTGCAAGTTAAACAAACAATACTTTTAATTTGTAGTACATCGTAAGAGATACTAAATACCATTGGCATTCGGTTACAACAGGACTGGTGATACGAGTCTTATTAGTAGGCTATTAGCGGCTGAATCTGCATTGTCCAGCAGCCAGTGAGTCAGATCGCGAAAATGTTTGTACGTATGTTTGTTTTTGTTTTTTTAAGCGTTTCAAAGTTCTGTTAGTCGATTTTCAGACGTCACAGACAGTAACGGGGCGTGTCGACTACAGCGGAGCGGGCGGCGCGTTGGCGTCGGCTTCCAATTCATTTTCAATGAAACCGGGCGTTGACGCTCATGTAGGGCATTGTGGGAGCGTACGCGAGCGTCAACGCCCGGTTTCATTGAAAATGGATTGGAAGCCGACGCTCCGCGCCACTCTGCTGTAGTGGACACGCACCGTAACGGATATCCAAATAACAAAAAAAGTGTACAACACTGGCGTTACAGCGTTTGTATTCACACACACACTTGATGCCATCTATCTTTACATTAGCAACAGTAACTCAGCTGTTAGCTGCAGAGCTAATGTTACAGCCACATTCTAAGGGTAGCAAGCTAAGTAACCATATACAGTAAAGCAACAAAATTATTTAGCGTTAGTTAACTTACTTTTCCAAGGTTTGTAGCTTGACCAAGGAGATTTAGTAATGATCCAGAATTTAATTTCAGCAAGGCCAGCTTTGTGTTGGCTCAAGTTGAGGAAACAGTAGTGTCTAAAATGTGAAAATGTATGCGCAGACATACAAAACTTTGGGAAGTTGTGTCTGCGCATTTCCAGCGAAAATAAAATGAAGATACTGGTTGTGCAGAGGCTTGGATGAAGGAACTAAAAAATACTTTTGTTTTGATTTGTACATCCAAACACTGAGCAACTGTTATGCTTCGTTCGTTTGCTAGCCATGATGTCTCTCCAGGAAAAACCGATATCGCACTTGCCTTCGCACGATCGTAGCTCACTTTTTCATGGGCGGGCCAGTTTATCTGGGTGGGCAAAGCAGAGAGAAGGGCGCAAGCCTGGCTCCTTGTGACGTCGCAAGGAGCAGATTTTCAAACAGAGCGTTTGAGCCTTCATTTTCTCAAAGGCGGAGAAGAACACCCAGGGCTTGGTTTATACCTATCTAAAATTCTAGCCACTGGGGGACCAAAGGCGGGCTAGGGGAACTCATATTAATGTTAAATAACCTCATAAAATGAAGTTCTGATGTCATGTCTCCTTTAAAAGTTAGAATGTTAAATAGGTGGGAGTCAGGTGGCTGAGCGGTGAGGAAATGGGGCTAGTAATCTGAAGGTCGCCAGTTCGATTCCCGGCTGTGCAAAATGACGTTGTGTCCTTGGGCAAGGCACTACACCCTACTTGCCTCGGGGGAATGTCCCTGTACTTACTCTAAGTCGCTTGGATAAGAGCGTCTGCTAAATAACAAAATGTGAATGTAAATAACCTCCTAAAGTGAAGTTTTCATGTCATGTGACCTTTAAGTAGTGTCATTTTGAACAGATGATTGTAGTTCAATGATTAAATGATCTACGGTGTATGTGTATTGTATCCAAGCAATTGAAAATCTTGTTAGCGTTTTGAAAAATGTGCATTTTGATCATCCGTTGTGGGTTTTGAGTCAACATTTTTGAAAAAAGACATCAAGGTTCTGAAATTTGTGTCAAAGTGATTGTAAAAAATTGTATGTTTAACTAATTTTTAGAGACAACTAGAATGTTTTAAGGTTTAAGGTTTTTTGCTAAGTGTGTATAGTTAAGCAAAAATAGCCAATGTTTCCAAAGATAGTGCCTTAGCAATCAGAAAAAACTATTGCAAAACATCTTAAAAATAGTACATTGTGTAAACACAATGAGACCATTAACATTTTGGACTTCATGTTCTTATATATTTTACCATTGCATGAATGAATTCCATCACCAGTATATCCATGGTTGCAATAGCAAGCATCGTCAGATCCATTCAGGGATTTGCACGTTGCAAGCATGTGGCATGACTTACAAATGTCAGAACATGTGCATGAATTTATAACACTGTAAAGCCATGCTGTGTGAGAAAGAAAATGACGTAAATATACATTTCCTGAAATCATATGACATAAAAAGTAACTCAAAAATAATTTGAAGCATACATGTGATCAAATAAACTGTTTAACTGTATTGTATTGTGTCTGTATATTATGCTGTGTGTATAGTGTGCTAACATGTTTAACAGTTCACCAACTAAATGTACAATACAACATTTCTCATAGTCAACAATATTAAGCCTTTGCTCTGTACATACATTTACGGAAACTACAGAGTATGATAAAGAGATAACCATTATATCCAGTAAGTCTATAATAGCTACTGTCTATTAGAGGTGAATGGATAAGATAACTTACCTGATAAAAGTATCTGTTTCATCTGGGACTTAAGCAGAGACTCCATGCTTGCTCTGGAAAAGAACTACTTTTAGCTGAAAATGAGGTTAGTGACGTATTGTTTCCTTGAATCAGTTTTCCTGTTTTCCTAAACCTGACCCTTCCTGTCCTAATCTTTAATCAGCTTTCAGAAACAGTATATGGGGACATGTCCCCATCAGATTACAATGCGTGTCCAAGCAGTGGGAGAAAACACAGTTCAATATTCCTCTCTGTTCAATATCTTGTAGTCTTTAGTATTTCTGGTTAAATATTTGTAAGGTTAACAGCAAGATATGAAGTTCCTTTAACCAACATTGTTAGTACTATGCCTCTGTATGGCAGCCATTTTACAAACTACTGTGCCATTGTTCTCACCAGAATGCATACAGTACACTGTGTAAACATCTGCCAAAAAACTGTGGCTTCAGGGAAGGATGACCCCCTCCCTTCCTCCAACACTGTGCAAAAATGTTCACGGTCCAAAGTTGACTGCCCTCTGGTGTCTAAAGTGGTATACAATTTTTGGAGCTATTGCCTCAGAAATATTCTCTTTTTATTATCTTCCACTACTTTAAATAAATACCGGACAGGATTGTGATTATGGTTTGTTGGTGCTTTCTAGCAAACTGACAACAGAAAAAATATTTTGCACAAACTCCTGAGGCCTGTACTACGAATTAAGATTTGGCGTTAACGAGGTAACTTCAGGTTCAACCCAGGGTTTTCTGTATCACGACGGTGGATCACTTGTTACCGGGTTCAATTGCCGTGGTAACTCATGCTGAATGCCTAACCGGGTTGGGAGCAGGTTAAGTTGGAGATCAGAGATCAACCGGTAAAGCACTGACACTGACAAATTCATTTGTGGTATCCAGAGATATCCAAAGTGCTCTCTGTAAAAACTTTGGACTCAAATATGTTGACAAAATGAAACAAAGATTTTCATTCTGTCTTCATCCAATGTTCTGATTTCCGTTCTGGAAATGTATGCAAGTTATATCATATTTTACAACTTAATGCATCATTTGCTCATTTAGACATACATTTACAGGAAACTAGTAATGAAAACAATATTTGACCTAATATTAGTTATCAACTGGGGAGGTGTCATGTTGATATGTTATCCCTATTCACTGGGGTGTCTCCCCTTAACCCCTTCTGTTGTCCTTGGGTTGCTTTGACCCATTTTCTTATCATTTCCATATTGGAAATGTGGGTTTCTTTCAACCAAAACATTTCAAACCAAAAAGAACAATGTGTATGATACCGTACAATGCTCTTCACAAGTTAATTAATGATCATTTCACAACTTTCATTCTTTGCTATTGATTTTGATTGGCTGTACCGGACAAACGGTTTTGAAAATCAAAAATAATAGTAATTTTTTTTGTTAGGGTTGCTGTGATCATGATGTGTAACAATTCTGGGGGAGATTTGACAAAAATTGTAGGGGGAGAAGCGAATAAACTTTTTCACAAAATTCATAATGGCGGAAAATCTATATAACCGGATATTGAAGTCATTGAACTCGTCGTGATCCAGGGAATCTAATAGTACCTCATTTTTGAAAATCAGTCATATGGTTCAAAAGTTGCGTCCAACGTCCAACTTTGACCCGTTAGTGGCGCTAGAGTGGTCTAACGAGAGACATGAAACTTGGTGTAAGTATAGAAGGGACTGTCCTTGATAAGTGTGCCTCCTTACGGAGGAATCCTTAATATAGCTGCAGGCAGCAATGGCGGGTTCCTCCTCAACATTGCAAACCATTACAAAATTGACATGACACAGACATGTATTTCATACATGTACACAACATTTCAAGACAATTGGATCAATGACTGATTTTAAGTCATTTTTGAAATTCTTCACAAATTGTCACTGTAGAGAAATGTCTATGCTGCCGACATTATGGGTTCTTGAGTCTTTTTTGTTCCCCATGAGCAATAAGGCATGCGTACCAACCTTTAGACATTTTGGACTAACAGGGTTAGAATGCCACCCTTTTGAAAGTGACAACTTTGAAGAGTGTTCTGTCAGGCCACCTGTGCTTTGGTCTGGCCCCTCATGCAGAGATCCATTCTTTAAAAGCTTTGATTACAACAATAACTTTATGAAAGTGAGAATACACATACGCTGCAGTATTTAATCGAAGGACACATTTGGAACTCACTATACTAATTAAAATTACATCAACAATGACATGTAAAAATAGAACAACCTGACCGCACAGTTACGTGCAGTATACTAATTTCAAACGCGTCTTACAGAAGCAAGTATAATGCTCAAGGTTTTACGGCTTGCTAGCCTGTAATACTGTCTGTACAAAAAGAAATCCTTAGCTCAGCTAGCCGACACTTACAAAAAAGAAAAATAAGTTTATTTTGTAAGTATACTTAGTATAAAAAGTACACTATTATCATGTTACTTAAAGTATACTAGAAGTGTACTTATTTATATACTTTCTTTTGTACTAAGTAAACTGAATTGGCCCACAGGTCATTTAGTACACTTTAAAGTACACTTATAGTGTATTTCAAGGTTTTCTTTTGAATACTGCAAAGCAGTCTGTGTAGTGCACTTTCAGTTCATCAAGTATGCTTCCTCAAGTACTTCAAAGTATACCTTGGAATACTCTAAAGTAACCTGTGTAGTGCACTTTCAGTTCATTAAGTATACTTCCTAAAGAGCCTCAAAGTATACTTTGCAATACTTTAAAGTGCACTTTCATTTAATGTAAGTACTTCATGAAGTAAACTTCTAAATTTAGTTTTACTATTGTTTACTAATATATAAAAATGTTTAGGGGCCCCTCAAACGCCTCAGATCATAAGTCACTTGGCGAGAACGGCGTCCTCGCAACATTTCACTGCAGATTTATTGCTGAAAGAAGCTATTCACTGCCTATGCGATAACATTGCAAGAATCCAGCTGTTCTTATGAAATGTAACAGTTATTTAACTCATGGTTACAATGGTAAACCAGCACAACAATCAAATCAAATCTATATTTGTATAGCCCTTTTTACACGCAAGCATGTCACAGAGGGCTTCACATGCGCCAATAGAACTGCCCCTCAACCAACCTAAACCCTCAAGGAAGACAAGGAAAAACTCAGAGAAAAACTCCCAATGGGAGAAAAAATCGAAGAAACCTTGGGAGGAGCAATTCATAGAGGGATCCCCTCCTCCAGAGACGGTTGGTATGAGAGAGGAGCAGAACACAAGCTAAACATAGTCATACAGTGTCAATGGGTTTTGAAACACCAAAACCCATTGTTCGCCTTTATAGATGTTGGATGGGACCGGGAAACTCGCTGTTGGCCATCATGGAGACTGGATTCCGGGTGACGACCTGGTCCAGCGTTGGCAGACGACGACCAAGCAGGTCCTGACAGCTCAAACCCCCCACACCACAGGGAATGTGTGGGGGGGGACAGAGAGAGGAGAGCAGGGTTTGGAGAATGCCAGGAGCAGCTAACAGTTACAGTCATAATAGAATGAGATCCCCACCGGTCAAGTGTGGACTAGTAGTATTTAACAGAGCTGAAAGGGTATTTGATGCAGCCCCACACACCAAAACAGCGACAGCCCCCCTCAGTTGGAACATGAAATCTGTTCCAGGGGAAAGAACTCTAAAATAGGTTATACTTATACGAATAAGGATGAAAACAACCAGTTGTCTCCAACTAGTAATAAAAAATATAATAGTAACAGATACAGTAACCGGTTTACTTTATTTGTAACATCTAGATGGGCAATGTGAACATTGGGTATAATTACAATTTAAAAGTGACATGTGATACACACATAGGCAAGCACACACCCCATATTTACATAGAAAGTACACACATACTTCCTTTTAACAGTCATAGAATTGACTAAACAAGAATGTTTTTAATCTAGTTTTAAATGTCGAAACAGTATCAACCTCCTTGAGATGGGTAATTTGTTCCAGAAAAGAGGTGCTCTATATGAGAAAGCCCTACCTCCAGCTGTTTATTTCTTAACTTTGGGTATTACCAGTGTAGGGGGTTAAATATTGGCCAAGCAACCAAAACGAATTCCCCTATGGTTTAAAGGAAGATGGGAAACTGAACAGTGTATTAGCATGAATCATTAGTGCCAAAACCAATAGAATTCCAGGTATTTGACAATATGGGTTAAAGCAGAGCAAGAATGGTCAAAGTACGGTTAAATAAAAAATACGCATTTAATAACATTGCAAATGAATGAAATCAATTACAAGGCAAACATGTTACAAAATGAAGGCTTTAAATCTTACCCACTCTACCATGATCATTGTAAATCAGAGAGAAAGCAAGAGGTGAGCAAGGAGTAGGACAGTAGGACAAGGGAGAACTGAGGAGAAGGTCTCAGGAGATGAAGAATCCAAAGAACAATGCATTACAATTCCCTTTATACACAAGAACAACCAATCAGACCACATCTTGAATGGGGTGTGAGAGCCATCAAGTTGAGACCGTCCAGAAACTCCAGACTTTAGCTTATGAGAGGTGGGGGCAGGTTTGACACCCAGCCTTACACCGGATAGCCGGCATCTTGAGATTTTTGAGTCCTAGCGGGGCAATAGGGTGCAAGGAGACCGGAGAGGTACAGTGGTGCCAATCCATGCAGAGATTTGTAAATTAGTAGTAAAACTTAGAAATCAGCTCTGGCTTGGATAGGGAGCCAATGTAAAGAGATAGGAGTGGATGTTATATGATCAAACTTTCTTGTTTTAGTCAATAGTCTAGCAGCAGCATTTTGCACCTGCTGTAAAATCTTTAGGTAGGTAATTGGGAGGCCCGAGAACAACACATTGCAGTAGTCCAATCGGGACTTAACAAAAGCAGGTATTAGTTTTCAGCATCATCCTTTGAGAGGAATTTTTGTATTTTGGCAATATTACATAGATGGAAAAATGCGGTTCTGGTGATTTGCTTAATATGGTACTCAGATGAAAGCTCTGGGTCCGATGTGACTCCTCGATTTTTTACCAGCTGGCTTTGGGATACATTGACGCCATCTAAAGGCCGAAATATGCTTCTGCGTCTCCGTTTACGGATGGGCGGGCGCACGGATACGCACGGATACGGACGGATAGACTGCGTTTATGGTTCTCCGTAGGCTGTGGGTGCTGAAAACAATTCACCGCCAGAAGAGTAGGTGGCGCAACGGTTTTTTGTTTAGACGTCGTTGAGTGTTTATTTACCTAGGTTACCGAAAAGTCAGAGCAAATTTACAAATTAGCCGTTCCATCAATAAAATACGCACATTTTCAGCAACTACACTGCCCATTTCTCATCACATTTTAATTCAGATTCTGATTTACACGTACCGTTTAGTTGAAATATGAATTGTAAAAACTTTACAAGCAATGGCGGTCAAAGGATTCTGTTCGTCCTGCTATCACGGCAACCCCGCCCCTAGCCCTGACGCAAGCGGTACTTAATACTGACCAATCACAGCCAAGGGGGTCTCCGTAGCTCTCCGTAGCCATGACGGTGAGTTACAAAATTAAGGAGGTGCACGTCAAGCTCTCCGAGGCTCTACGAGGGCTGACGGAGAGGTTGTAGAGGGCGTTCCACGGAGACGAGGGCGTTCCCATGTGTCAGTTTTTCGAAAAATGCAGAAGCATATATCGGCCTTAAGTCTAATGTCAGATTGGATAAATTATTTCTGTGTTTTTTTGGCCAAAAATTTGAACCTCGGTTTTATCCGAATTAAGGAGAAGGAAATTTGCTGTCATCCAAGTTTTCAACCCGGTAACACATTTTTCCATAGCATGTGGAAATTCTCCAGGCTTTATAGACATGTATAGCTGAGTATCATCTGCATAACAGTGAAAATTTACCCCCAAACTTCTAATTATGTTTCCCAAAGGCAACATATAGAGTGAAAATAACGAGGGCCTAGAACTGAACCCTGTGGTACTCCGTATTTTACAGTGGAGCTCCTGGATGAGCAACCATCATAGTGGACATATTGTGATCTATCAGATAGATACGATCTAAACCACTGAAGTGAAGTACCAGAAATCCCAACATAGTTCTCCATACGTTCCAGGAGAATCTCATGATCAAAAGCTGCACTTAGGTCTAGAAGAACCAGGACACAGCTAGAGCCTGCGTCAGAGGCTAATAATAGATCATTGACTACCTTGGCTAATGCAGTTTCAGTGCTGTGGTGAAGACGAAATCCAGACTGGAGAGGTTCATAGAGCTGATTTGAGGAGAGGTGCTCAGTAAACTGTTTTGCCACAGCTTTTTCAAAAATTTGGGCGAGAAATGGCAAATTTGAAATTGGCCTGTAATTGCTAAGACAACCTGGATCCAGGTTAGGTTTTTTAAGAAGGGGCTTAATAATAGCTTGTTTGAAATTGTCAGGGACTTGTCCAGTTACAATAGATTCATTAATAATACTAAGCATGGGTGGTCCAATAATAGGGAGAAGCTCCCTACAAAGTTTGGCAGGGAGGGGATCGAGAAGGCAGCTAGTGGGTTTCGAGGAATCTATCAGCTTGATGAACGCTTCCATAGAAATAGGGTTAAAGTGAGTGAGAGCCTCAACATGCAGGTACAGAGGGAAAGTCAGTGGTGATGGGCACTCCTCCAGGACTAGTCTTTAGTTTGTCCCTTATTGCATAGATTTTTTGGTCAAAGAAATCTAAGAAATCATTGGGAGAGAGATCTGAACTAACACAGAGTGTACTTTTCTTAGTGAGTTTTGCAACAGTATCAAATAAGAACTTAGTGTTGTGTTTGTTCTTACTAATCAACTTAGAGAAATATTCTGATCTGGACCTGATGAGGACTTGCTTGTACTCTATTTGGCTGTCCTTCCAGGCCAAGCGGAAAACCTCCAATTTAGTGGTACACCACTTATGCTCTAATTTTCTAGTGGACCTCTTGAGAGTGCGGGTTTCCTCTGAATACCATGGAGCCAGTTTCTTGTCTTTTCTTTTCCTTGGTTTGAGTGGGGCAACAGAATCTAGGGATTGCTGAAGAACCAAATTCAGATCCCTTGTTTTAGCATTTAATGATTTATTTGGGACGCTAAGTGCTTCTAGTGCAGCGGGTAGAATACTAGCCAGTTCCAGAGCTGTGTTTGGGGTTAAGCAGCAGCTAATATAAATATTCTGGGTGCCTCCAAGGCTCTGGCAGAGATCTATTTTAAAGGTTACCAGGCAGTGGTCTGATAATATAGGATTGTGGGGGTGGACAATGACATCACTAATCTTGATTCCCGCGTGAGAACTAAATCTAATGTATGCGAGTGAAGAAACCACCTGAGTGAGACCTGTGGAATCCATTAGACCAGTAAAGGCCTTACTTAGAGGATCTTTTGGGTCATCCACATGAATGTTAAAATCACCCATAATTAAGATATTGTCAGTATATGTCACAAGATCAGCACTAAAATCTGCAAATTTCTCTAGGAAGAGGGAATACGGGCCAGGGGGCCGGTAAAGAGTAACTATACAAAATGAGGGAGGGGGGGGCAACAGTAGTAGAATTAGTCCTTTTTAAAGTAGTTGGTGGTTTCATGCAAATGATCTCAAATGATTTAAAGGTATTTACAGATTTTAGGCTGAGGTTGAAGCTAGCTTTATATATCATAGCAACACCACCACCTTTCTTTGAAACACGAGGGATGGGTGAGTACGCAAAATCCGGAGGCGATGCTTCATTCAGGGGGAAATATTCGTCAGGTTTTAACCAGGTTTCGGTGAGTCCAATCAGGTCCAGGCTGCATTCAGACATCAGATCATTAATCAATATGGCCTTTGTGGATAGAGATCTGATGTTTAGGAGCCCAACATTCCAGTATGGGTTTTTGGCAGCTTTAGACGTAGATAATACTTCTGAAAAGGGTGGCACTGTTATCAGAAAACTTAGTAGGAAGAGCAACGGGTGAGCAAGGCTGAATACATATTAAATTGGTATAATTCCTAATAATTGAGGGCCGGAATTTGGAAAAAGGGCGTGGGACCGACACCGTCTCAATGTGAAAAACTACATCAGCAACCACCCTGGCTACACTACAAGCTGAGCTATTGGGGCCCCAACAGCTCACAACATGCCTATCAACATACCTATCAGACTCTCTGAGAGACTGTGGCCCGGCTTGTTCTAGTGAGTGTCAGGTCTGCTTTAGAATAGCTTCAATATTCCTAGACAAAAGAAAAGCACCTCTCCAGCTAGGATGGAGCCCGTCACTTTTCAACAAGCCAGGTTTGGCCCAGAAACGAGACCAATTATCTACAAATCCTAAACCCTGTTCTGAGCAAAAGCGAGCCAACCAGCGGTTGAGAGAGACAAGCCTGCTGTAGATCTCGTCAGTCCCCCTAGCAGGTAGTGGGCCAGAGACTATTACTCGATGCCGACTCATCTTTTGAGCAAGATCACATGCCCGAGCTATATTAACCTTCGTGACCTCTGACTGCCTCAGCCTAACATCATTGGTGCCGACATGAATGACAATATTCTCATACCTATCGTCAGTGTGTGCGCCATGTGCCTTAGCTTGGGCATTTGCCTTAGCCCTAGTGCTAGCCAGCACCCTAAGATTAGCTTCTATGTCGGTAGCTCTGGCCCCAGGTACACAGTAAACTGTCGCTGGTTGCTCCAATCTAATGTTACGAGTGATGGAGTCACCGACCACCAACGTCTGAGGAGTTCCACTCCCACCATGCTGCAAAGGTGAAACCGGTGGGACTAAACTTGAGTCCTCCCTCACGCGAGGACTCCCTGTCTGTGATGTTGCGCCAGTCGCATCTAAAGTTACCTAGGGTTACGAGATTTGATTTTGTGAAAAAGAGGACACTTCGTCGCGTCGGGGGGGGGGGGTGGCTGGTGCTGGTCGTGTATGCCGCACTATCTGATCAAAATTCTCGCTACAGTCAGAGTTTGGCTAGAAGGTGGAACGTAAGGGACATACCCTTTCCGAAACTTGTAAGGGCGTAATTGTTGGTGAAAGACCAAGAGAAACTCGAACAGGGCAAAAACCCGGACAATTTTGGAATCCCTGCCAGACGCGTTTTTAGGTCTCGAAAAGAGGACATGTCCGGGTAAAAGAGGACGTCTGGTCACCCTACTAGCATACGTTCTTCCTCAAGCGACTGAACGCGACTCTCTAACAGAGTACACTTTTCGATCAAAATGACAAATGTAGGACAATGTGAGTGGGTGTGAGACATTATAGTTAACTTACGTTAATAGTTTAAGCCAGGTAAGATAATTCGTCAAGAGCGTTGAATTGGCTAGTTCAACAGAAACAGTAGCGTCGAGCGCCAAAGAAAAAAAAGCCGTGCCGAGTAAACCTATAAATGAGACAGTAGATGTATAGATTAAATCGGTAACGACAAAATAAATGAATAGATTAAGTAATATATAATATATAGCGATTAACAAGAAAAATAAATAAAAACGTTTGGGAAAGTTTGGAGCAGCTCAGATGCAGCGCGGTATGTCGTCAGACAACAATGACAATTACCACGCAACAAAACACTACATTCTAAGCAGACACATTTAAAAAACAAAATTCATGAAGTTACATTTGTATTTCGAACAAACGGCAAATACTATTTACCGCCTTGCATCATGAGAATTGACTAGCCAATGAGCCACACTATCTTCATTATTTCACGTCGTTATTCGTTCTTCAGTCAGTTTGACAGTATAACCTTCAAATGCATAATGCAACCCTTCTGTCTGCTTCTTTCTCCAGTAGCTTTTTCGTTTTTTTCCATTAATACTCCAATTGATAACTATTAGGATAAGATTATGGGGCTTCAGAATTTTGGCAGTAATTAAGGTTACAGCTTAAATACCAAAAAAGATTCAATGTGCAATGCATAATAGATTTTCATAGACATTAATAATTAAAATGAGATGGATCTGAAAAATTTAACCTGTAATGTTCTTAGAAATTATTTGGATTGTTTTTACTGTATAATAATAGAAAACGTACATCCTACTCCAGAAGAAATGTATACCATTTTCTGTTTCTAAGCATACTTCTTAAAAGTACATCAAAGGTGAACTATTTTCAAAGCATACTTAAAAGCACATCAAAAGTGAACTATTTTCTAAGTATACTTATTACAAAAATGAACTATTTTTAAAGTATACTTAAAAGTATATCAAAAGTGAACTATTTTTTGTAAGGGTAACTAGATTAGCTGCTATCCTGTTTACAACAGTATAAAAGTCTTCAAGTTATCATACGACTACAAACCCTAAAATACATGTTTTGTAGGCTACTGCCGTTGTAGGCTCTTATCACTCACTGTCAAATGTAACAATGAGGGTTGCAGGAATCTCGTGAGTCGTTGTCTTCAAGTCTTCAAAAATAAAATAAAATGGTCTTCTTCTTGTGTTGTACCAAGCTCCTGCGTATGTCAAGGGGCTCTGGCCCCTCGGGTGTGTGAGAATGTGGAGCACGCGCGCACAGGAGCAGAGGGAGAGAGGATTTGGGGAAACAGCCCTATAAATTAGCCAAGCATGCATATTTTACATATTCACAATAAAATCTACTTTTCATCGTACATTCAACTTTTTTCAGATTTGTGTAATAAACATTCTCAAGAGTCTTCATATGAACTTGCGATTGTATCACAGAGTATAAGTTTTGCACCGGCGAATGTGTAAAGCATTATTTTAGCGTTAGCAATAAATTCGATTTCCTTTATTTCAATCATTTTTGAAGATATTAAGTTGCCTTAGCACATGGGAACATGTTGTAGTGTCTTCCACGTGTCATAACAAGTTTGGTGTTGATATCTCAAAGATTTGCTGAGATTTGACCCAACTTCCTGTTTGGTTGCTTTGTTGCTGATTGTGATTGGCTGTACTGGACAAACGGTTTTGAAAAGCAAATCTTTTGAAGAATTGAGTGAGGGTTGCACTGACGATGATGTGTGCCAATTCTGGGGAAGATTGGACAAAAATTTAAGGAGGAGTAGCAAAAATACATGTTTCCTTTATCTTTATTGTACAGAAAAATCCAATATGGCGGCCGTTTTAGGTTCTTGAGGCTTTTTTGTGCCTCATGAGAAATAAGGCATATCTAATGAATTTCAGAATTTTGGGACGAATGGGATGCAAATGGATCACTTTGAAAATGGACAATTGGGGGGTGGCCGTAGCGCCACCTATGGATAATGGTGGGTCATTTGTGGTGTGGTAGTTACTCATGGCCTATACTATCAATGTTTCAGCATTTTACCATTGCATACAAAATCGGAAATCCAAAAACATCAAGAAGCACAAGGCCTTTGCTAAAGACCAAGGAATGACTGGGGGCTTGGTCAGCGCCTGCGCGTGTGTCAAGGGAAAGCTGAGTGTGTGAGAATGTGGAGCGTGCGCGCTGAGGAGAGGGAGAGAGGTTTGGGGAAAAAGCTCTAGAAATTAGCCAAGCATGCATATTTAAAATATTCACAAAAAATCGACTTTTCATCTTAGATTCAACTTTTTTCAGATTTGTGTACTAAACATTCTCAAGAGTCTCCATATGAACTTGTGATTGAATCAGAGTATCACTTTTTGACCGGCGGATGTGTGATGCATTATATTAGTGTTAGCGATAAATTTGAGATACTAGCTAACTAACCAACTAACTTAAGAACACATTATGGGCAGAACATTATGGGGGGGGGGGGGGGCTATACGTCCACTGCAAACACATATGATATTCTCATGTAGTTTAGTGCATGACATGTGCACCAGCAGATACTATTTCAAAAGAAATTCCTGCATTAAAATAATGTATCATGAGTTTGTATGATTTGGTCATGTATTATCACACTAGCATTTACTTATCACGTCAAACAATTAAACTGCACTAAACTGTAAGTGTAAATGTAAAGTGAAAATAACAAAACCAGTCAGTATGATGACATGAGCGAATATCGTTCACGTCTTACTAAAACAGCGGCCACGCGAAAGGGAATAAGGAAACTGTTTCCTCTGCAAAAAAATACAATGCGGGTCATGTGAAAAAAGGATCCAAAGACTCGTAGAAAGACAGAGTCGGGAAATTAACGAATCGTTCGTTTCCTCTAGCTACAGAGCCTATGCAGGTCACGTGAAAAATTATCCAAAGACTCATAGAAAGACCGAGTCGGGAAATGAACGAATCGTTCGTTTCCTCTAGCTACAGAGCCTATGCAGGTCACGTGAAAAATTATCCAAAGACTCGTAGAAAGACCGAGTCGGGAAATGAACGAATTCCACTCGTTGAGAGGACTCGTTACTCCCGAGTCCTTATAAGGATTCGTTCAAAATGAACGAATCGTTCACGAACGACACATGACTAGTCACTTATCAGCCAATCACAGAGGTTAGGCCTGCTGCAAGGAAGTTTGTGCATCAACAAAGTTCTTATCACTGATATTGGTTCTCATTATTTGGATAAAGGTTTTTACCTTTACTAATCTTCATTTCAGTCACTTTGTGATCAGTTTTAAGTAGAGAACTCTTTGTTTGACACTCCCTTTGCTATTTACGAGAACAAGGGTTATGAATAAGGGCCCAGTCAGTGTCTGTGTCCCCGTTTTTCATTTTCAAAGATAAAACATTACATGTTTTGGAGGTGTTTACGTGTCTGAACTGAAAATGTCCCCAGATTTTGTCTCAGAAATCTGGTCACACTTCACTAATTGTTTGAAAGTGCCGGAAATGATAACGTTTCTTTTTACATAATCAGGGCTCTCAAGTGTCACGCATTGAAAATGACAGTCACTCATTTTGGTCTTTAGTCACGCCCTCCCGCCACACATTGTATTTCTCACGCATAATTTTTTTGATAATATATTTAATATGCCGCAGCACCCAACCAAAATTCCTCTGGCCGCCCCACTCACTTGCACTATGGAACCGGCAGTCAAGCGCGTCTCCCCAGGAGTTCTTAGTCGAGCCTGCTACTTATCAGACAATCAAAAAAAAAAGGGTCTATATAATAGCCAATCGAAAATCAAAATAGCACCATTGTATCTGGGTAAGATTTAATGCAACAACCAATGGAAAAAAAAGCATATCCTGTAATTTTTCGTGATTCTGCTACGTCTTCCGAAGGTTTTGTTCACCTACAAAGCAAACCGCTGGAGCTCGAGCATCACTTTGAGCACAGTCATGATCTCCTGTTTTAATGTTACAACAAATTCACAACTTGTTTGACACAAACAATGACAACTTGACTGCTGTTAAAAAAAAATCCCAGATGGCTAGCATCAGTTTTTCACGAGTCTCACAACAGTTTACAGCCTGTTCACTGACAACACCTGCTCAGAACAAGTAGGCTAGTTCATAGATGTAGCCGGTGTGTATTGGTGAAACTCACTCCTCAGGTAAATAAAAGGCCACCCGCATCACTTGACATTAGCTTTTCGTTGGCGTAGTTGGTAGTGGCGGCGCTTGGGATGTCAGAGGTGGCAGAATCGAATCCAGTACGGGACATTAGGCTAGAGTCCGATTACTTTCACTTTTAAAATAATGTCATATTTTATTATTATATCCTAGCCATGGATGCATTAATCATTGCTGCCTTTCAAAGATGTCAGGTAAAAAGCAATTAATTAATAATTTTTTTGGGGGGGGAATGTCACTCTTGCCTATCTTCAAAACTTGAGAGCCCTGCATAATAAAGTATGGCTATAGCTGTGGCATTGAAGACAGTAGCCTACTACTACACACTGCCAGCCGAGCCGAATCTGACTCTGAGGCTAAAGTCAAAACAAGACGCGGTCTCACTCAAATTCCAAGTTTTACACAAATCACAAAAATATGCTGAACCGCTGGCTGTCTTCACATATGCCATATCTTTAAAACACTACTCTCCATTTTGATGTAGAATTGAACCTGGTACGAAATTAAGAAAATACTCATCAGACGCAGATCGACAACATCGTCCATGGAGGCTGACGGGGCTCTCACGTAGCAAACAAATCAATTTTTTTACAGCAACCTACATTGAAATCTCACCACCTGGCTGTCTTCACAATTGTCATATCGTCATAAGATTTCCCTCTTTCTATTTTTTTGTGTAAAATTAAACTATTAAATTACGAAAATACTGCTATGAGACACTTTTTTGCATGTCTGCCGCCTTAAGACTAGATGGTCTCATGGGCGACCCGCACTCGCATAAATTACAAAGACTTTCACGACCTAAATCAAAAATCCGAGATGGCATCGCTTTTCAACAAAGTCCAATGGTTGGGAATTTTTGGGGATGATATTTTTCACTCATAATCCAAGCTCCAACTTGCGTGCTAGAACGTCTCTATCACGCTGTATCCATGCGTCATTGCTAACGTGTGCTGACGTAGTGACGTAAGCTAGCACATAGTACCCTTTGTTGACAGAAGACACTTTTTGCCACAAAAACGTTGTAACCTCCTAAACTGTGCAATGGAACGTAAATTAAAATACAAGTAACTCAATTGCTACCAAGACAAAGCTTTTGACACCTACGTCTATGTAGTCCAAATATTGACAGATCCTTAGGGGTGGGAAAAAAATAAATAATAATAAATATATATGAGAGAATAATGGTTGTGCTCGCCGAAGGCGTGAGCACACCCAATAATAATACCACCATTAGGAATAGGGTTTTCCTTACGGAGAAATCCTAATAAGAAGAAGAAAATGTAGAAATATTTAAGTGGCTTCCCCACTTGGCCACCAAATATAGCTGCAAGCAGTGATGCGGATTCCTCCCCAAAATGGCAAAATATTATAAAAATGTACAAGGTCAAGAGTTGGACAACCAGAGAGAAATACGACTTCATGTTTGGCCAACAACAATAGGCTGAATGGGGATTTGAATTTATGAGCATAAGGTTACAAGTCAGTCTCTCTATCCTGTCTGCTACACAATCGAAATCGCTAAATTGTTAGGGAGTCAGATGGCTGAGCGGTGAGGGAGTCCGGCTAGTAATCAGAAGGTTGCCGGATCGATTCTCCGCCGTGCCTAATGACGTCATGATGACTTCACCCTACTTGCCTCGGGGGGAATGTCCCTGTACTTACTGTAAGTCGCTCTGGATAAGAACGTCTGCTAAATGACTAAATGTAAATGTCCACACCAACTGTTGAGATTTTATGAATAGAAAGGGCAGTATTACCTTTGGTCAGCTTTGGGACAGTTTAAGTTTAAGAAACGGTCGACATTTCAATGTGAAATTGCATGAAATTGCACATGGTACCACTTCAGAATGATGACATCTCGAAGCCAATAAGGTTTGAAAAACCATCAGTCAAAATGATATTTGATTTATTGACACAAAGATATTGAGGCAATGTGGACATTTACATAAATACACCCCTTTCAACCATTTTGTATTCAGGGCTCCAGACTAACTTTTTCATTTGGTTGCACTGGTGCACCTAACTTTTTTATTTAGGTGCACCAGCACAAAATTTAGATGCACCCAAATTTTTCACTTCAGGTAGTGGTCTGATTAATGAAGATACTACATTTTTGGCGACGAGCATTATGCAGAAACCCTGAGGACAATCTAAAGGGTTGAAAGGAGGAGATGAATCATGGCTACAGGGGCTATCGGCTCGCTAGCAGCATTTGATGCAAAAGCTCAAACGTGGGAAGAGTATTCAGAAATACTAGAGCAATTTTTCGTGGCTAATGAAATCGTGGAAGAGGGTAAGCAAAGACCTATTCTGATAAGTGTTGTGGGACCACAAACTTACAGTGTGATGCGAAATATTCTGAGCCCTACAAAACCAAGTGAAAAGATTTATAAACAACCCGTTGAAATGATCAAAAATCATTTCAATCCTAAACCCAGTGAGATTGTACAGAGATTTGATTCCAGAACAAAAAGCCGACAGAGACTGTGACTGAGTATGTAGCAGAGTTACGTTGTTTAGCACAAGACTGTAATTACGGAGCAACTTTAGACCAAATGCTGAGGGATCGACTTGTTTGTGGCATAGATAATGATCGGATGCAGAGACGGTTGCTTTCGGAAGCAAATCTGACATTTGAGACTGCTTTTAAAATTGCAGTAGCCACTGAAGCCGCCAGCAGAAATGTGCTTGATTTGCAAACCAGAGCTAGCGTACAGGCAGGTAGCAACGTCATGTTTGTAACGCGAAAACCTGGTCAAGAAAGAAAGGGGGACACTGGTGAACAAACAGAATACAGAGAATGCAATAGATGCAGGGGGAAGAATCACATAGCCAATGACTGTAGATTTAAGACGGATAAATGTTATGAGTGCGGGAAGATAGGTCATATCGCTAGGGCCTGTCGCAACAAACTAAGGGGACTCGCGATGCCTGAAAAAAGTAAAAAAGGAGTGCGTCCACACCGAGCGTTCCATGTCAGTGAAACTGTTGAGAGTGATTAATCTGAAGAAACATTCACTTTAGCGTGTGTAAAAACTGATGCCTGGAAGAAAGTGAAACCCCTCACTGTTGAGTTACATGTTAATGGTAGACTTGTAAACTTTGAAATTGACACGGGATCTAATGTCAGCCTTATGAATGAGGGCATGTGCAAGGGCATCTGGAAAGGCTCAGAAGCTCCCAAACTGAGACTCATAAAAATCAAGTTGAGAACTTATACAGGAGAGCCATTAGAGATAGTGGGTATGGTGGATGTTTATGTCAAATACCAGCAGCAGGAAAGGACAATGCCACTTGTCATAGTGAGAGGAACAGGACCATGCTTACTAGGCAGAGCTTGGCTTGACGAGATTCATATACAATGGCAGGAGATAAAACTGGTACAGTCGGAGATGATGACATTGCAACAGGTGGTATCCCAGCATGAGGAGGTGTTCAAGGAGGAGCTGGGGACATTAAGAGGCACTACTGCTACTCTTCATGTGCCATCTGATGCCACACCAAGGTTTTTCAGACCTAGATCTGTGCCATATGCCCTGAAAGCAAAAGTGGAGGGGGAGATTGATCGACTGCTGCGGGACAAAATCATCTCGCCTGTCAAGTATTCCGAGTGGGCAGCTCCTGTTGTTCCTATCTTGAAACCGGATGGCAGTATTAGATTATGCAGTGACTACAAACTCACGGTCAACACAGTGTCGACATTGGAGCAGTATCCAATACCAAGAGTGGAAGATCTTTTTGCTCTGTTGGAGGGAGGAAAGCAGTTTACAAAACTGGACATGAGTCACGCATACCAACAAATCATCATAGATGAGAGCTCCAAGAAATACTTGACAGTGAATACACAAAAAGGGTTATTCACATATAATTGTCTGCCGTTTGGAGTTGCTTCAGCTCCTGCAATCTTCCAGAGAACAATGAAGGGATTATTGCGAGGTATTCCTGGAGTAGTTGTTTATCTGGATGATATATTGGTGACTGGCGTAGACCAAGAAAGTCACTTGAAGGCGCTGGATGAAGTGTTGTTGAGACTGAAAGAAGCTGGATTGAGACTGAAACAGGGGAAATGCGTGTTCCTGGCAGATGAAGTGGAATATTTAGGCCACAGAGTGGACGCACAGGGTCTCCATCCTCTAGAAACAAAAGTGAAAGCCATTGGAGAAGCACCAGCACCAAGGAGTGTCACTGAGCTGAAAGCATACCTGGGGTTGCTAAACTATTATAATAAGTTCCTTCCAAACCTGGCAACACTGCTAGCCCCTCTACATCTGCTACTGAGAAAATATGTTCAGTGGGTGTGGAAAAAGCCCCAACAAGAAGCTTTTGAGGAATTGAAAGCTCTACTAAAGTCAGCAGAGGTACTAGTGCATTACTCATCAGATTCAGAACTGACTCTGGCTTGTGATGCCTTGCCCTACGGGGTTGGTGCAGTGCTCTCGCAGCGCAGAAAAGGAGAGAGTGTGGAGAAACCCCTTGGGTTCATGTCAAGGACGCTAACACCTGCAGAAAAGCGTTATTCGCAGTTGGACAAGGAAGGCTTGGCTGTGATTTTTGGCATCCGTAGATTTCACAAGTACTTGTATGGTCGTGCATTCACAATTTGCACCGATCATAAGCCCTTGATCAGTTTGTTCAATGAAGCGAAGGCAGTTCCTCAAATGGGAACACCCAGAGTGCAAAGATGGGCTGTGATGTTGCAAGCATATCAGTACAACATTGTGTACAAGCCAGGAAGGTACCATCAAAATGCTGATGCGCTCAGTAGACTCCCAGTGCCAGGAAAGGGAGAACCTGATGACACTGAGGAGCATGTGCTGATGATGGACTTAATGGATGAGTCGCCTGTAAGTGCTAAACAAATTAAGAAGTGGACTTTGCATGATATAACGCTCTCTGGGGTACATGAGTACATCTTAAAGGGTTGGCCTGAGAAAGTGGAACCACTACTGTTACCGTACTATCACAGGAGAGATGCTTTGAGTGTCAAAGATGGTTGTGTGACATGGGGAGCGAGAATCATTATACCATCACAAGGTCGAGCGGCTGTGTTTGAACAGTTACATCAGACCCATTCTGGCATGTCCCGTATCAAGGGATTGGCCCGATCGTACATGTGGTGGCCTGGTATGGATCAGGAGGTAGAGAGAGTGGTTCAGAATTGTGAGGTGTGTCAATGTTTCAGAAAGGCACCTGCTCAAGCTCCTTTGCACCCATGGGAGTAGCCGGCTACGCCCTGGGAAAGACTTCATGTGGACTACGCAGGGCCCTTCTTAGGAAAGATGTTCCTCGTTCTGGTAGACTCTCATTCAAAGTGGATGGACGTTTATCCTGTCACAAATGTCCCACAGAGAATGACCAGGATGGTGACACTTCTGCATTGTCTAGTGCAGATGTTGTCAATGCACCTGCAGAGGAGAGGTCTGCCCTTGAGAATAGACAGTCGCTGGACTTGACGGTTAGTGAAACGGAAACTAAACAACCTACGAATCTGAGAAGGTCTGCAAGAGAGAGATGTTCTCCGGCTCATTTGAAGGACTATGTTTCATAAGCCAAGTTTGACACGGATGCATTGGCTGCTCTTCACTTAGATCTTTAGAATGTGTTGTTGAGTTAGTGTTATATGCTGTCTGTAATGTTATTGGTATTTCGTAAGTGAGGGTGATGTAATAATACTGATATTAATAGAAAAAAAGTATGACACCTAAGTAATATATATATATATGTTTTATACTAGAAAAAGACGGCAACCCAAATTGTTTAGCTTTAGTGGGAGGGGATGTAGTATCCTGGAGTAACCACTAGGGGTTGTTTTGGGTATCACTGAGGTTGTGTTCTTGCCTAACAAGTTAGTTGAAGAAGACGTGCCATGCGGAGGCTAGCAGAGTTCTGTCTGCTACTCTAATGTTGAAACAGTAAAGTAAAGTCAATTCAACTCACTTCAGGTAGTGGTCTGATTAATGAAGATACTACAAATACATTCATATATTATGTAATTGATCGTAAACAAGAATTAGGTGTAGGTAAATATTGGTTTCATTTGAAACACAATTAAACTGTATATGAAAATAAAAATCTTGTGAACAGTGCCTCACTGAGCTGCCAAACTAAAACATTTCAAAATAGAAACTGCTACTGACCTAACATTTCATGGCTCAAAGTCTTATGCTGTTGCATGCCCTTCAAATGACCAACACCTGTAATTAGGCTTTCTTGCGCTTTGGCCTTGGCTAAACCAGCTTGCCACACTCTCCCTAGCATCAAAACCAAGCTCCATGGGTTAGCTCCATGGCCCAGCTCCGTAACTCAGGGGTAGACAATTAATTTTGACAAGGTGCCACATGAGAAACTTGAAATGTGTTGGAGGGCCGCATCAACAAGAACTTGAACTTAATTCTGCTCACTATTCATTTCCCCCCATTTTAAAAAGCAGTGAAGTATATATTTTGATTAGCTGCTACTGGTTATCAGAAGAATAAGGATATTCAGTAAATGTTTATATAAATATTTAACATGTTGGTTAACTAGGAAAATACTATCGAAGTATCAGAAAAAACTAAAATAATCATGATATCAGTGTTTCATTTGATTTGTAACTAGTTAATCTTCACAAACCATGAAAAGTTGTTTTGCAGTATGTTAAAGATATGCAATTGATCAACTTTATACAAAAAACAATACTTTTTTCCAATAAATGTTGTTCTGTGAGAGGAATCCACTGGAATTGAACAAGTGCGTCGAAATCTGGCTGAAAGTCTGACTTGGATATGCAAAAGACAGCTGAAAGGTGATGATCAGGGACCTACAGTTTAACTAGCAAACCATTAACCATCAGCCCGCGCCCACTGAATCAATCAAGTTCTTATTATGTCCGCGTTAGTTTTTTTCTTTAATCGCTTAGTGCCGTTTCAAATTATAATCCTTCAACACAGCAACCTGTTCTCCAAAACTAAGAACACTTAGAAGTCCATGTCTTGTTAAAAACTCTACATTCTGTATCAACCTTTTGTTTTTCATTTACATTTACATTTAGTTATTTAGCAAACGCTCTTATCCAGAGCGACTTACAGTAAGTACAGGGACATTCCCCCGAGGCAAGTAGGGTGAAGTGCCTTGCCCAAGGACACAACGTAATTTGGCTCCATCGAACTGGCAACCTTCAGATTACTAGCCCGATTCCCTAACCGCTCAGCCACCTGACTCCCCATTTTTGAGGGCTAACTCTCCTGTCGGTGAGGTTGCGCAAGCGCACATTTGTAGTCTTTCAGGACTACATATTTACCACCGCTCAAGACATTTATTTATTTCAATTTTTGATTAACCTCACGCGGGCCGGATTGGGACTGCCTGTGGGCCGGTTGTGGCCCGCGGGCCGTACAATGCCCAGGTCTTCCATAACTGATTCTCTGGGGCCCGTTCTCCGTACGTCGCTAACTCAGTTAGCTGGATTTGATTGTTGACGATTTGTCATTATCTTGGATTGTTCGGTTCTTCAAAGTTCATCCTAGACTTGCTGTCATAGCAACACGTCCGTGAACTTAAACTTGCTCGGGAGCAGGTTTATTTTATGTAAACACGATTAGTTTGAGGCTTTACAAGCAGAGGTGATACAGGAAGTCTGTCACAGACATGTCTTGTCCGTTTTTACTACAGGAACCTGTTGCAGAAGGTGCAAGAATAATTAGCAGAATTCAACATGAAACCGAATAAATTGCTCATTGCGTGATAGATGGGCTCCTTAAGCACAGCGCGATATGATAGCCTAAACTTTTTGAGAGGATAGCCTATCTTTTTTTTGTGAGGGTGTCATTTACATTATCAATTTGTTGAAACCACATCATATGATTTAAAGATGATGAATGAAAATATGAAATATGAAAAAGAACAACAACATAGGCCTAGCTAACAGTAATAAGCGATAAAACGCGTGGTCACGACTATAGAGCTACATTTAATTTGGTCTGCTACTTTTTGTCAGCCTTCTTTCTTGGATTTTGCAGACTTTGAGGTGTTCCCTGGGGTTCTGATTACATCTTCAAATTCGGTGTAACCTTCGAGAAAGCTCTTGCGCTCTGTTGCGGAAAAAGCAGGGCGCTCATTTTGGCCACGGTGAGCAGCCATAGACTTATGTGAGCAGCCAATAGCAGCGTTGCTGATCAAGGTTCCTACTATCAACACATACCCCCTGTTAGACCAACGCATAACTCAATCCAGCTATACTAATTATAATCAATATGGGTATTCAAAGAACCGAATTAGCAGGGCTGCCAACTTTTCCAAAAACTTCCCTCCCCCCAAAGGCGAGTTTACATGGCTGCATAGCCGCGGGAACATATTTTATCAGGAGGGTGCTGGCGGGGGCTTAATGTTGCGGGGCGGCAGGGAGGAACTGGGAGTACAAATTGGCCCTGGACTTTGATCCAGACCGGCCCACCAGAACTGGCCCCCATATACGCCACCACAGCTGCCCTGCTAATGCAAGCATAGTCTGTGTTCAATGTGATGCGAGTTATGGAGTTCAATCCTTAAAGGTTGCGCGCATACTTTATTTGAGCGCAAAATAGTTGAGCTTCATGTAAAATAAACAGCCGTTTTTCACCTTGTCTAGTGAAGGTGATTTCTTTGTCTCTTAATTTTTCAGCCCCACCCTACGTTTCATACCCTGGTTTTCCATAGTTATTCTTCTCCTGGTGCTCCCGATTGCCAGTCCGCTACTGCGGAGCTGTGCCACGGTGGTGGATTTTTAAGTCATATCATTTAAAATTGTGTGTTTTGTCAGGGGGTGCTGCAGCACCCTCAGCACCCCTAGTTCACACCCCCAGTGTAGGCCTACAGGGATATCTGGACCAAACAGAGGCAAAGAACCGCCCAATCTCTGTCTCTGGTTAGTTTAGACCACGATATGATCCAACCATGAGTGTGAGTTCCGTCAAAAAAGAAACAAACGCTTCGTTCCTGGAGAGGCAGCGGAGGTTAGGTGCACCGGTGCGACCTAGGAAACATTTTATTCGCACCCGTACAAATGTTGGTCGCATATGCGCACTCAGGAGCCCTGGTATTGCATTTCTTATTCAATTTCACCCTGTCTAAAGACACATCTGCCCACAGGTCATGCCAAGGCAGAAATGCTGCGGTGGCCGCATGAGGTTTAGGGGTAGTCCAAAAACATGCCTCCCACAGTTGGCACATTTTCCCCAAGATGGCTGAAAAACTGCAGATATTGTAACTTCTCTTGAGTAGATCTCTTTCCAGAATATCAGTCAACGCACTATTAACAATACTCATGTGGGCAACTGGGCTACGGCAGAGCTCATGATCAACTCCTTGCGAGAATAAGCTATGGCGCAGTATAGCAGCCGACTCTCTGGTCCCATTAAAATACACAACATGCACTAACAGGGTGGCCAAGAACATTATATTAACTGATAAACAATAACATTACAAACATCTAACTGAACAAACAGACCAGGTGAGGTCATTGCTGATGTTCACCCCGAGGAACTTGAAGCAGCTGACCTTCTCCACTTCAGATCCATTGATGAGTAGGGGTGCATGCTCCTCCTCCTGCCGCTTCCTATAGTCCACAACCATCTCCTTGGTCTTGCTGATGTTAAGAGAGAGGTTATTGTCCTGACACCATGATGTCAGGGTGTCAACCTCCTCTCTGTAGGCTGACTCGTCACTGTCAGAGATGAGGCCCACGATGGTTGTGTCGTCAGCAAACTTAACAAGGAGGTTGGAGCTGTGCGTTGCCGCACAGTCATGAGTGAACAAGGAGAACAGGAGAGGGCTGAGCACACAGCCCTGGGGGTGTTCTTGGGCACAGGGATAATGGTGGTCCTCTCGAAGCAGGTGGGGAGTACAGACAGGTTAAGGGAGAGATTGACGATGTCACAGAAGACCCCCGCCAGCTGGTCAGCGCAGCCCCTGAGGACCCTACCTGATATGCTGTCTGGGCCAGGTGCCTTGCGAGGGTTGATCTTCTTAAAGCACAGCCTCACCTCGGCTTCAGTTAGTGTGGGCACACCACTGACTGGGTCACTGTCCCTCTCAAAGCGAGCGTAGAAGGAGTTCAGCTCGTCTGGCAGTAGGACAAAGGACTGGGTCTCATTGTAGCCTCTCCCTTTGTAGTCAGTAATGGCTTAAGTCCACTCCACATGCGCCTGGGGTCAGAGCCATGGTAGCTGGACTCCACCTTGGTCCTGTAAGCCCTTTTCGCTGCTTTTATGGCCTTCAGAAGGTCGTATCTGGCCTTCCTGTACTCATCAGGGTCCCCAGAGTTAAAGGCAACAGTGCGGGCTCTCAGCTTGGCCCGGACCGCGGCATCAACCCAGGGCTTCTGATTTAGGAAAGACCAGACCACCTTCTTGGGGACAACGTCATCAATGCAGTGCTGGATGTAGCTGGAAACAGTGTCTGAGTATTCGTTAATGTCCCCATCTGCTGCCTCCTTGAACATCAGTGGTGTCAAAGCAGTCCTGGAGGGTCGCCACACACTCATCACTCCATAGGTGAACTGACCTCTCAACCGGTCTGACCTGTTTAAGCTTTTGTTCATATGCGGGGAGGAGAAGAATGGAGGTGTGATCAGCCTTCCCAAAATCAGGGCGGGGGAGGGGTTTGTAACTTCCCTTGAATGCTGTATAACAATGGTCAAGAATCTGGTCTCCACGTGTGAAGAAGTCAATGTGCTGATAGTTCTTGGGCAGGACTTTCATTCATGTTAGCTCTGTTGAAATCACCAACAACAATGAAGGCTGCCTCTGGGTGCACATTTTCCAGACCATTGATAATCCCATACAGTTCATCCAAAGCAGCGACCTTGTCTGCCTGGGGGGGGGATGTAGACTGCACTCATGACGACCGCAGTGAATTACCGAGGTAGATAGAAGGGTCTGATTTTTAGTTAGCAGCTCAAGGACCGGAGAGCAGTGAGATACTTGTACAGCTACATCCGTAGCCCAGAGAGAGTTAACCATAATACAGACCCCTCCGCCCCTGCACTTCCCTGAATCAGCTGTTCTGTCCTGGCGGTATATGGTGAATCCCAACGGTGTAACCGCTGTGTCGGAGATCTCCGGAGACAGCCAGGTCTCGACGAATGCCAGTACACAGCAGTTCCTGATGTCCCGTTGGAATTTGACACGAGCGTTAAGTTCATCCATTTTGTTGTTGATGGACTGAACGTTAGCTAATAAGATGGTTGGAAAAGCAGGTTTGAAGCATCGTTTCCGAGTTCGAACAAGAACTCCAGCACGCCGGCCTCGTTTCTTCTTCCTCCGTATCGCAGGTAAACAGAACGGCGGAACAACAAAGGGTCAGCTGCAGTCCGAGCTCGCACTCTGGAATATAACTGGAATTAAAGTTCGTAAAATAATCCTTGCCAAGTGACAACTTAATGTCCAGAAGTGTCTGCCGGTCGTACTGAATAAACGACAATATAATATTGACAAAACAAGTAACAAACATTAAAGCTAGGTGTTTGCGGAGCTCTCGTCGGCGCTGCCATCTCTTAGGCGCACCGGATCTCACTTCGGCAAGCATTATAAGATATGGGTGAAGTTTAAACAGCTGTAATTCAGTGATCTTTTGAGATATCAAGGCAGGGGCAGGCAGAAAGGGCAGGCCAGCTGGATGAAGCTGTCATGGGGGCAGGGCTGAAGAGAAGCTGTCCGGCTAGAGAGTGGTAGTCCAGCAAGGGGTCTATGTTGCTCTTAGCATCCTCTGTTGCATCTTCTGTTACACTCAGCATTCTCTGTTGTTGCTCTCAGCATGCTCATTTGCACTCTGTTGAGCAAGCCTCGGCATGACCTGTAAAAGTGAAGAAATAGTCCATGCCAGTGGTGAAAAATGAAGCTTTTTCCGTCTACACTTGATACAGACTTCAGTTTTAACTGTGAAATGCAGTGGCAATACTTGAGCTTGAATCCAAATGTGTTGGAAACCCATGTCACTATAAACACAGGCTCTAGCAAGAGTATTTAGCTCTAAACTGGTTAATATACACTTCTGACCAAAGACCAGCTCGACCTTTGCCTGTAAACAGACCTGTCAGAGACCTTTAAATAAACTGATCGAGTGAAACTAGCCTGGCTACCGTAGGTCGCTTTCTCAGGCAAATGACGAATGAAACAGGCTTGCTTTGAAAAATAGTATACACTGGCTATCTTCAGCAGGCTCTTGTCTACAAAAAGCAGTCCTCTTTAAAATTTTTGGAATAGAATTGAGTGAAATACAAAATTGTTTACACACTGCCAGTGAGCGAGCCGAGTCTGACTCTGAGGCTAAAGTCAAAACAATGTACAGGATCCCCAGGACGCAGTCTCACTCCACTTGCAAGTTTTGCACAAATCACAAAAAAAAACATCTGGCTAAAAGCACAATCCCCACATCTCTTGAGGGCTGCCCTGCTCGTCTTTTTTGGGTGTAGACCGAAATGTAAAATTGAGAATTTATGAACATGACGCGACCAAAGCATGCCGCCTAGGTCTCCCTTGCGTCCAAACCCACTCCAATTACAAAGACCTTCACGACCAAAATCACAATTTGAAGCCTACAGATCTGTGGGGAATCGCTTGTTCTCCTAGCTGCCCTCGTCTACCTTTTCGGTGAATAATTCGCCGAGACGCAAAATGATTCACTTATTATAAACACAGAGGGGAAAAACTAATTACTTTTCGAGTTTGGTTTTCCGTCACTTCAAACTCACGAACTAAAAGTCTCAAAGTGCTCAAACCTTCACCATAATTCAAGAGTAGTGTACTTTCACAAACCCAATCATTGATTCTAGCTTACAGTTTTTTACAATCGCTATGACACTTTTTTCAATACCTTTAACAAGTTTCCTAAACTCTTGACACAGCACAACATCCGCCTTTGTTGGCTACACAATAAACACATTTCTTGTTGCTTTGACACAAAATGCATAGAGTAAACACAAATTTTAAATGCTTGAACTTCTTTTACACACAAGCTCAACCAAGACCAAAACAATACATTTTTTAAGACCAATTTACCAATGCTTTAACACTGTATGTCAGAACAGATAACACTATGTTCAAAACCAAATGTATTGGCTAAAGTCAAAGTGAACAGCTGTTCATATTGTGAATTGAAACACAAATATATCCCCTGTATTTTATTCCATTGCTAATGAGAAAAAGCTGGTCGAAGTTATGCAAATACTATAAATTACAGTTGATTCCCAACTAGGAAACACTATGGTGTTGAGGTTGTTTCAATCGCATGACTATATGGTATATATATTGCAAAGTGGAGCTCTTTGTGCTGATCTTGTGTGGAAAAAAAACTATATAGAGCAACACGAAGAAAGTAAGAATACAGTAATACCTGCACGAAGGAGAGGAAGACAAGTACCAGGACAAGGGAGAGGAGTGGGACAAGGGAGAGGAGTTAGAATGTATGGTGGCGCTCAGAGAAGTGCCAGAGCTAGGGTAATACTGTAATTGGCAGCTAAATTGCATATTTCTTGCAGTAATGTCCTGTTGCAAATGAAGCCTTTACTGCAACAATTATGTTTCTGTTTTCTTTTTTTCAATACAGTAACTGTACATTCTATAAAGCTACTCTGACATCGGTCATTCATTTTTTGTTCTGAATTTCTGCAGTAAAAGAAACAAAATGCATGCATTTTCTAAACCCAACAAAACAAAAATGTAGAGGCTTCAAAAGAAACTGCATTGCAAACACAATCTATAATCCATATACTGTGAGACCTGACACATACCTGCATAAAAGAATGCAGTGTCTGTAATTCCATCTGATGTTAGTGTTTTTTTATGACATTGTGCTATGATTGACTAAATGTTACTGTGAAAAGAGAACGTGTGTTAGTGTTTGGTAGACATGGTGTCATGTTTAGTGTATTTTTGTGTTATAACAATTAGTGTTTGAGTTTAGTTTACAATGTGTGATTTTGAGCATTAAATTAACAGTTTTGCCAATTCTGTGTGGTAGGTGTGTTGGTGCGTTAAGACTTTAGGAAACTTGTTAAAGGTATTGAAAAAAGTGTCATAGCAATTGTAAAAAACTGTAAAATGTGTAAAAATAGGACTTACCGAACATGGCTGCGTCCAACACGGCTATCAGGCGATTCCATTTGAAAACAACACAGCTAAAAGCTAAAAACCGAGGGTGGGGGCTTCTGGGGGGCGAAAATGGACATGGAGTATGGGGGGCGGATAGGGACATGGAGAACCTGCCTAGGGAGACTGTCGTGTGACGTCTACTTCTGGATAAGTTGCCTACGTCGTCACATCTACTCGTGGATAACGTCATCGCCATACTTTGAAGTACATTTTAGAGTACATTTATAGTTATAAAGTTTTCCCAGTTCAGATCATTTTGCATAACGCAGAGAAAAAATTAAGGCAATGTCAGAAGATGGCTTGCCTTCTCAATGTGTTCCATGTTGTTAGTCGGTGATTCATTACAACATTTGTTATCTAGCCCTTCAATCTGTCAGCAAAATGTAGGCTAATTATTTGGCCGCTACAGGATACCACACACGTTGCGTATCAGACAGATGTTGTGCTATAAATGCGTAGCCCGACATTTAAGAATATTTTTGAGTCGGTTGACTGATCGCGTTGTTGTACCCAGTCAAAGGAATTAACACACAGGAACATCATAAACATTCAATGGTCTAGCGGCAGTTATCCTGGCAAAACATGTAGCCTAATGTTCTTTATGTATTGTCAGGACATGGTCCATGTAGAGTCTACATTGTAGACATACACATTATAGGCTATACTTGATGTTACATGTTGATGTTCAGCCTATTCAACTTTCAGAAGGTCAACACAAGCAGTGAATAATATCTTAATATCTTAGCCTATGCCGCTTTCGATCTATCCTTTGTGTAGACAATACACAGCATTTTTTAAGACTGAAAATAGATTAATATGTAGTGTACATGTTGTTAAGTTTGATCTTTTTCCCATTTTTGATACAGCCTTACATTTTGTTTTGGAGGTGTAGCCTCTGACCCTACACCCCTAGGCTACTGTGTATTGAAGAGGTTTGTCCTGAACCACTGATCAGTTACCAATAATTGAATATAATGATTATTTTACTACTTTTTACTACCTGTTTGGAATACTCTGAATATAATAAACAATGTTTGATCTATACCCTGCTATTTACCCCCCAAGCTAATGAGAACATAACCCTTGGTCATGTCCACGAGAGAAATATACAGAATCTATTAATTATTTTGCTTGTATCATTAATAAACTGACATGTTGCTGTTTGCTTATGCCTGCATAGCCATAAGTTAGTTATTTGTGAGGTGTGACTACGAAATGCCTGTGACACTAGTGTAGGTCAGAGGTCACAATATTACCAAAGTGTATAATGCCATGCAACTTTGAACAAGGAAAATAGAAGATGCGTCAAGGCCATTTCTAGGAGCCCTATCTAAAGGCCTAAACAAAAGCTATCTAGACTAGCATGCAGCGTCCTCTTTCTGTGCTTGCAAAGGCTATGTTGATTTTTACCCCCTGTCATTTCTTGTGAGATTAATACTCCCCATATTGTGATACTATTTAACTGCCCTTATTCCTGTATTCTTTGTCCAGTCTTCTGAGATGCTCAACTTGAGTGTATCAGACACCTGCACTTTATAGATCTATAATAAATACAGTGATTTTGTCTTGAACTGGTACTTGATGATTCACTTCATTGACATGGTACTTTCACAGCAATTGGGTACTATCGAAAACGTCTTCAGTATTAAACCTGTAAGTTTGTCTGCAGTTGTAATTCAATGGTATAGAATCATGTGTTAAAGCTTTATATTATGAGCAATATCAATAGGCTAGTGTCAAATAAACTTTTGTATCAGGTTATAACAGTCTGCTGGTTTTGTTAGTGTTGGTGCACACACAAACATTTAAACCTTTTCTGATGGTCTGAAGATGTTTGATTTGCTATCTTGCACTTCTACACCAGTGCTAAACAGAAAAGTGTAGTCAGAAGGCAAAATTATAAATTAAAACTCCATTAGCAATAGGCTACATTCATTAGTGTAGCGTGATTTGCACTGTTAAGATTAGCAAGACTTAATTTAAAATAAAGTATCTAGTTCTTGGGGGCACAACCTCTGATTTATTTAAGGGACAGAGGAAACCTTATTGAATGATATTGAATAATAGCACTCGTAATAATCAGTCTAATCTTAAGTAGCGAATTCCATGAAAGTAGAGCAGATCAGATAACGTGAGGGATAACGCGAGTATTATAAACAATGATTTATTTAAGAAAATGTCATTATGATGAACAAATACCAAAGAAGTTTTAGGCTAGTTGAGAGTGAGTTGAGTTAAACAGTACACAGTAGGTCCTAAACTATGATGAGAGCGGAATACTAGATTGTGGGTTGAGAGCGCGTGGGGAGGGGAAGAGAGAGAGCGATAGGCTTCAGAAGAACAATGGAGGGAGTCTATGTTAACTAATCCTAACAAAAGTTAAGTTAAATCATTTGCAAACTAAAAATCAAACGTAACAAATTAAATCACAATATGCCAATGCCACAAGTAAGACATGTAGCAATATCGCAGTTACTGTTGTCAGTTTGATGAAGAAGAATCAAAGTTCCGTTCGTCGTTGTTAAACGGTTAGAGCAAAGGAATCTTTCGTTAAAGTTCCAGGTGGTCCAGTGAGTTGCTGATTGAGAAGGATAGGTCAGATTTGTCGCGAACATAACCGGTGAATCCTTGCGGAAAAGCCAGGTTTGCTTGTGCGTCAGGGTTTTATAATCCTTGCGAAAGGGGGGTATCCTTTTGGAGGTGAACTCTTTGATTGGTCAGTAACTCCCACCTGGGCGTCCATCCTGAGATTGACGTATGGGTGTGAAGTAGTTGATAACTTTTCAGAGTTCAGCTATTTCAAATGTCCATGTATTTCTTATACTTCAAAATATAACAATACAACATTAATAAATGGTTTAGTTTGTGGATTAAAATCATTTTGATATCAAGATTAACTGATTTATCATAACAGGAAAGGAAGTTACATTAAAACATCAAATTATATCAACACAGCATAAAAGGGAAAGCATACATTATAACACATCAACTAATGTCATTGAAATAGTGTCCATGAGCCATGTAGTCCTTAAGAATATGTTTGTAAATCCAGAAAGTTAGTCTTTCCTTAAAATCCTTTGTCTCCATACTGTAAGGCCATTTTGGTCTACCTTCTGACCCCATGCTGGGCCATAAGATTTGAAGGTCCTGCTCTGGAGATAAGGACAAGGGGGAAACCCCCTTTCTCCTTGTCGGGGGTAGGGGAAAGGTGTGAGGGTACGTGGTTTGTCTGTTGGCTCTGCTACATTAGTAACTCATTAGCACCACCAAGTTAGCAAACACATCAGACAAACTCAATACAATTAAACTGCACTGTTCCAACATGTTGGGAAATAACAAAATACTAGCAATATAACAAATGTAATGAATGCAAACTTTACAAGCATGAAACAAACTGTATTGTGGTCACATAAACTATTCTAGGTTGTGGTTCAGTGCCAGCACGGTTTCTTCGGTAGGCTATAATTGTTAAATACTACTTGAGAAAGGACACTGTTCACAGCTGTCAATAGGAAATTACCATTACCTGAATGACTTGTAGTGATTGGGAGGTCTCTTCTGATGATGGCATTAACCATGTTAGATTGTTGGCCCCATGTGCATTGTTTGGTTTTCCTTTCCCTGTCTGTTTCTGTGTCTTTGTTTCTGTTGCAGGATGGCAGGCAGGTAGAGGAGCTGTGATTGCTGCTAGAGCACACCTGTGATCTGTGCCTCGGTCCTTAATAAGCTGTGCCCTAACAAGCTGGGTCTATTCATTACTAGCAGGAACATCATCACTGTTTGCTTTTTAGTTTGCTTTTTAGTTTGTAATGATTCTCTACACACTCTACACTTGCACTGATCACACATCCACTCCCAACACTACTGATTTACATGACTCTCACATGCAACCGTTTCTTTGTAAGCACTTTTTATTTCATAAATACAGTGTAATCCTCATTTCACTCCCTGAAGTCCCTAAGTATCCATATAATCTTCCTATAAACCCGGTCATGACATGTAAGTACTGGTTGGCTACACACCTCATGCTGGTCTTATACAGATGTGTGTATTGGCACTTTGAAAGGTTTGAATTATTATATCCACATATAAATGCATTATTGTTAAATCCACTGCAACAATAGGACAAAGGAAAACCAACAAAATGTGAATAGCCTACAAACAATGAGAATACTACAGGCTTGAAGCAATTCTAGGTTTTAAAACTGGGGGTGCAAACACATGCTCAAAATTAATACTAGATCTTAAAATGTATAATTAATAATTAAAGTACAACAAACCATGATAGAATATACAACTCTGATATCACTTTAACGTGTTCTAAAAACATTTCTTCGTTTTCTTTACTTACATTTGAAAATTTAATGTTTTCATCCCAACAGTAGGGGGTGCAAAAGCACTCCCTGCACCTGCGGTAAAATCCTCGATGCTACAGACTGTGCGTAGTTGGCTACTGTAGTTCTCAATGAATACATATTAACATATGAAACATGTAGCCTTATGCACGACTTGATTTCACTCAATAACGTATGGAAAAACAAGTCAATGAAGTTCTCAATAAATGTAACCGTACAGGTTCCAAATGTCTGACCCTTGGGTACACAACAATACAGAGACGTGATAATAGAAATAGTTACGGTTTTATAACGGTTTAAAAGCAATAATCGGATAAAATGGGACATAGGAGATGTTCTTAATTAAGACGGCTAGACCGGGCGCCGGCAGTGACAATGTACACTACATGTGAAAGCTGCAGAAAGTGCCAGGGTACCCCAAATAACCATGCGCAACCTCCGTAACAACCGCCAAACGTGCAAAACTAGTACTAGACAGTCACTGCAATCGTATGTGAGAGAGAATAAGGTGCGATCAATTCGGCACTTCAATCCGGTGTGTCAACAGTGCAACCAATTCAGTATCGGGCAAAACCCCACTGCACAATGTTACAGCATGCGACAGCCAGTGGGGCGTCTAGTCGTCGCTCACTATAACGTCAAGAGTTAAAACAGTGGGACTGCTTGCAGCCCAGCAATGCCAAGGGTTCTCCCGACCCCACCCACGGCCTAGCCAATCAGAGTTCCGCCAGAGGTTAGGTGGGTGAGGTGCTCCGTCCGGTCACGCCTATCGTCCCAGCGTAATCCTCCGTGCACTCGCCACTCCGTCCCGGCTGGAGGCAAGGAAGCAAGAATGAGGACACTAAAACACTCCGAGTCGGCCCAATGTTTCGATGTATATATAGCAACTTCCCTTTAGGCCGTGGAAGATGCGTGCGTTGATTCGACGGGATGTAGTCGTCTCGGCCGATGCTTGGCGCTTCACGGGGTGAGTAGCTCGATCCGTTTCTTGACGGGTGAATGTCTTTCTCTCGTGCGCCCGTCACTGCTCGTCGTTGCCCAGAAATCACTCCTACGTTCGTCGCAGAACTCTGGTCTTTCGTCGTCCGGTGCGGGCCCCGGGTTCTGTCGTCGTCAGACGCCGCTCTCCGGGTTGTCGTCGTCTGGCGCGGCTCTAGGAAGACTGACTTTCAGTGCTTAGGGCGCTTCACTCACAAAACCAGAATAATTCAGTGCACTGAAAGTACCAGGATGGCGCACTGCAAACTAGGGATGGGACGTATGGCACTGACGCATCGATGCTTGTGTCGCAAAACCAATACGCACAGTTTCGAAAAAGTGTTTTGGAGCTTGTATCAAATTACGAAACCACGTGACAGATGACGTTCAATGCTTCAAACGTCACGAACTGGTTCGAAGTTTTGCCGCTCTTCTGAACCAGAGCCATGGAAGGAACGAAGCCACCGTTTCTTGTTAAAGACAAATCTCACATTATCAGAGAAGCAGCACCAGGCATCGCTAGAGTTTCTTCCATCAGTCATTATTATTTAGCCAAATCCGTATAGTAATAATTATAAATCCGTGCATTTGTGTTGTGTTATTTTATTGAAATGAAACGTAACATGATAGGACTAGGTAGGTCTATACAGTGCCCAGAAAACAAATGTTTATGATTCGTCAACATTGTCAACAGTAATAATAATTCGTAAAAATAAAGTTCCCCCAGTTCACAATAGACCTACATATAACAAATGTTAAGAAAAAATCTGTGTTATCTAGTTTAATTGATATAAAGACCATATCGTATAAAGTCCGTCCAACCGCTTTAACAAATAAAGATCTCTTCGGTGGTGTAGTTGGTTAAAGCGTTGTACGACTACATATTGTTAATGCGAATCTGGGATCCGAAGTTCGCGCCCCAGTCCAGTGAATCTCGTACGATATTCTTTAACTTTTACTGTGAGAAAATGACATAATTCTAAAGGCCTACGGATGTATCACAACATTTTAATGTGTGAGCACTAATATCAGATCAAAATGAACACATGTAGCCTTAATTAAATATTGAATAACGTAGGGTAGTCTACCGTCGGAGACAACCACTACGCCTCATTCAGCCAGTTTAAACGGCTGCTAGATGACGCTGTTCATTTTCAAAGCGCCGATAGTTCGGCTCTTTGGGCCGGCACAATCCGGAAGAAACCACCAAAGCTTCACAAGGCATCGTTCGCCCATCCCTACTGCAAACGGTCCAAAAAAACAGTGTACAACGATGGACACTACTCGCCCTAAACGGGCGCCATCTTGGCCACGTAGCGGAAAAGAAGGAGCCCTTTCGGCAGCTTTTTCCATGTAAGTGGAGAAGCGCGTTCATGTTGGCAGGTTTTGCGGGTGGCGAGCAGATTTGCGTCCGTCACTTCCACCCAGTTTTTAACGTAGCAGTGTTCCATTTGAGACAGCACTTATCAGCGACAGAGTGCACTGAATATGTAAGTGCAGTGTTTTGCAGGGCACTGTATTGCAGTGTACTTCATTAAGTGCGCGGTAGTAGACACAGCCTGTGTTGACACACATGTGTTGAGAGGAGATTGTGGTTTTATGCCTTTGTGCAACCACCCAGCTAACAATGGACGTCCTGGGGACGTTCGGTGACGTTTCTTTTTGGTCCCCTATAGGTCATACCGTGACGTTATCCTTAAGACGTCGCTAGGACGTCCTTAGGACGTTATTAAAGTTCCTAAAAGGTCTCAATTTAGACATTTATTTTTTAACTTTCAGGGGACGTTCCAGGAACGTCCCTGGTTGGTTATGATTGCCACTAGTTTTCTAAGTCGGCTAAATTGAGACGTTGTACAGTATCATCTTAATTTGTACAATAGTTAACAATGTTCTCGATAGCACTAACTAGCTAGCTTTAAATCTGATGCCTACACACTAGTGGTGTCGTCTCTTTAAGGATACAGAAAATACAAAACAGCTGAAGCTACTTTTGGACAGATGAAGGCTACAGCTCTAGTCAAGTAGCGTTAGCTCTACTATAGAGTAGCAAACTACTTTTGGACAGTTAGACTAGAGCTACAATAAACCAAGACGTTTTGCAAGAAAAGTAGCATAATGATATGCTACGTCGGACAAATGTTTACGATGAGTAGATAAAGGAAAGTTGATTAGCACTAGCTAGATGGTTGTAAATATCTGGATACTGAAGGTCAGGGAAGCTTTCCGTTTCACTTGTTACGGTCCTAAAAATAACTCCAGGAGCATATGGATAAAATACACTTCCACTTAATGTTCTTTGCATTTGATCTGCTGTCTAACTGTAGCTAATTCATGTTGCAGGTGTTGATTCCGAACGAACTGGTGGCGGACGATTAGGAGGAGTAGGGAGGGAATGAGGAGGGGTTGACCCAATTAAAATATAAGAACATTTATTCAGCCTTTTAAAATGTATTTGAATAAAGTGTTTGTTTATACTATAAATCGTGTTTTTCTTCTACAAGCATACACATAATAAGTTACAATACACAATACTTAGCAGCAGCCTGTTATACTTAAAGTGGATTAAAAAAATAAAGATGTCAAATTACCTTGTTGAGTTTAAGGGAACACATTCAGTTTAGTTTTGCACTATAGGCTAATATGCATTTTATACTTACAACAAATATCCATTAAATGCATAAATGTGATGATAAATTAAGGTTCAGAAATTGATTCTGCATTTGGTATGCGAAAGTTATCAGGACGTCGCAAGGGAACGTCCCCATGACGTCGCAGACAAACGTCCCCTAAATGTTATGAGGACGTTACATGGACGTCCCGGGGACGTTTGTCTGCGACGTCCCCGGGACTTTCAGGGGACCCTACAAAAAAACGTCCTGGGGACGTCCCCTTGCGACGTCCTGATAACATTCGGGGACATTCAGGGGACGTCCTGGGGACGTCATTTTGTTAGCTGGGGTCCTGGGGACGTTCGGTGACGTTCCTATTTGGTCCCCTATAGGTCATACCGTGACGTTATCCTTAAGACGTCGCTAGGACGTCCTTAGGACGTTATTAAAGTTCCTAAAAGGTCTCAATTTAGACATTTATTTTTTAACTTTCAGGGGACGTTCCAGGAACGTCCCTGGTTGGTTATGATATGACGTTATGTTAAAAAAATCGGGGACATTCGGGACGTTCCTGGAACGTTCCTGGTTGGTTATGATACGACATTATGTTAAAAATTTTTGGGGGGTTCATCTAAATTCCGAACTGATATTTTCGTTTGTGTGTCATTCTGTGATGTGAAATTGCTTGAGCTATAGCCTACTGTCACTCTGGAAACTGTACAGTATTAAATCAATTGTTTATTTATGGTACCAATAACTTGCATTTGAGCGAAGTAATACATTATAGTCATAAATAATTTGGGAACGTTCCCTTGCGACGTCCTGATAACATTCGGGGACGTTCAGGGGACGTCCTGGGGACGTCATTTTGTTAGCTGGGCAATCCTGTAGGTTCCCAATTAGCCAACATAATAAGGAACACCTGTAGAGGGACGGCTGTCCCACCCCCAACACATTCATTGTTGACGTTTGCCCCTGTTACATAAACACATTTTAACATATGAACAATTAGCCTTATGCATACTTGATTTCACTCAATAAGGTTGAAAAAAGTGACTCACACGGCTTAATGGCGACGTATTTATCTCAGATGTCCTTAGTAGGCGTAAGGTTTTTTTATACTTTCGAACATGCGACGTCGCCGCCGGTAGACATTCCTTACATGGCGTCGCCATCAAGTTGCCGCCAGTCTCTCGTTTGCAGTCCTATCAGTCCCATTAAAAAATCCACACGGTCTGGCAGCGACGTATGGTTTGGCTGCTCCTTATCCTTCTCCTGGTAAGCCTAGGAATGTCCTTTTCTGCACCCCATACCCCTGGTCAGCCTAGGAATGTCCCTTTCCGCCCCCCATTATGGAGAAACTGCCTAGGGAGACAGTCGTGTGACGTCTACTTCTGGATAAGTTGCATACGTTATCGCAACTACTTCTGGATAAGTACGTTGTCGCCATACTTTTAAGTAGCCTACATGTAAGAGTAATTGTATAGTTATAAAGTTTTTACCAGGTCATCATTTTGGAGATTTTAACACGGAGCACAGACAGTGTCAGAAGATGACTTTAGTTGGTGATTCATTCGAACATTTGTTGTGTAGGCCCAACACAGCAATTCTTTAAACAATATTATCTGTCCACCATACTTCATAAGACACCTGCATTTTTAACCATTTTTATAATATATCAAATATTCTGGGAGTGCAGGGTTCTTGTCGGGTAATAAAGTACTATGCGTTTGTAGGGTGTTTAATATTTGCCAAACAGCAAAAACTTCCCCTATGGTTTAATGGAAGAGGGGAAACTGAATAGTGTGTTAACATTAACCAAATTATGTCAATACAAATGGAAATTGTAGTTATTTTATTATGGGTTAAATCTGAGCAAGAATGGTCACAGTAAGGTGAAATTAAATATACATTTAAGAACATTGCAAATGAATGAAATCATTTACATTTATGCATTTAGCAGACGCTTTTATCCAAAGCGACTTCCAAGAGGGAGCTTTACAAACGAGCATAGGTCACTGATCATAACATCGAGGTAGTCCCAAACATTGCAAGCAGCCAAAACATGAAGCGTACATTGTGAAAACTAAACAAGTGCCAAAGGGAGGACCCATAAGAGCATGCAGTTATACATTTAGTCATTTATATTTAGTCATTTAGCAGAAGCTCTTATCCAGAGCGACTTACAGTAAGTACAGGGACATTCCCCGAGGCAAGTAGGGTGAAGTGCCTTGCCCAAGGACACAAAATCATATACAAGTTACAAATTAAAACAACATGAACCACAAAAAGTGCAGGACTGTACCTATGGAAGAACAATCAATAGTAAAATATTTCACAGCGAGTACAAGACTTAACTTCGTTATAACTAACTTACAAGAGCAACAAGTCACTCAATAAGAGTCATTGTGATCCTGGAGGAAATTAACATCATGTCCAGCCAAGCATTCCTAAGTGCCGTTGTACTCCCGGAACAAGTGTGTCTTGAGCCTTTTCTTGAAGGTGGGGAGACAGTCAGTGTCCCTGATGAAGGTGGGGAGCTGGTTCCACCATTCCACCAGGCAGGAGAAGAGCTTGTGTTGGGATCGGGCGGTCTTGAGCGGTGGGACCACCAGGCGGTTGCCTGAAGAAGACCGTAGGTGATGGGTGGGGGTGTAAGGTTGCAGGAGACACTTGATGTAGTCGGGTGCAGTCCCGTTCACTGCTCGGAAAGTCAGTACCAGGGTCTTGAATCTGATACGGGCGTTGATGGGTAGCCAGTGGAGAGAAATGAGGAGTGGGGTAACATGGGAGCGTCTGGGTAGATTGTAGACTAGACGGGCCGCTGCGTTCTGAATCATCTGAAGAGGGCGGGTTGCACATGCTGGGAGACCAGCGAGCAGCGAGTTGCAGTAGTCCAACTTGGAGAGGACCAGTGATTGGACTAGCAGCTGGGTGGAGTGCTTAGACAGGTAACTCCTGATCTTCCGGATTTTGTAGAGGGTGAATCTACAAGACCGGGAGACTGCGGCAATGTGGGCCGTGAGGGAGAGCTCGTCATCCATGGTAACCCCAAGGTTCCTGGTAGAGGATGAAAGGCTCACCGTCGCAGATCCCAGGGTGATTGACAGATCGTGGGAGATGGAGGGTTTAGCCGGGATGATGAGAAGTTCTGTTTTGGCGAGGTTCAGCTGGAGGTGGTGCTCGGTCATCCAGGCAGAGATGTCTGCGAGGCAGGCCTCAATCCTAGCTGAGATCCCCGGATCACTCGGGGGGAACGACAGGTACAGCTGCGTGTCGTCAGCGTAGCAGTGGTAGGAGAAGCCATGGGAGGTGATGATTGGTCCAAGTGAGGTGGTGTACAGAGAGAAGAGGAGGGGTCCAAGGACGGAGCCCTGTGGGACACCAGTGGAGAGCTGGCGAGGGCCTGACAGTTTGCCTCCCCAGGAGACCTGGTAGATCTTCCCGACAGGTAAGATGAGATCCACTGGACTGCAGTGCCAGTGATGCCCATCTCAGAAAGTCTGGAGAGCAGGATCTGGTGGTTAACCGTTTCAAATGCTGCAGAATGATGACGGATGACCTGGAAGCCGCTCTGGCAGACTGGAGGGCAGTGGTGACTGAAAGAAGGGTAGTCTCTGTGGAGTGGCCAGTCTTGAAGCCCGATTTGTTGGGGTCAAACAGGTTGTTCTGAGAGAGAAAGTTAGACAGTTGGTTAGATACAGCTCGTTCAATTGTTTTTGAAAAGAAGGGTAGCAGTGATACCTGCCTGTAGTTCTGGAGGACGGCAGGGTTAAGGGAGGGTTTTTTCAGTAGAGGGGTAACTCTGGCCTGTTTGAAGGCAGAGAGAAAGGTGCCGGAGGTAAGAGAGGAGTTTAGGACATGGAGAAGAAAAGTTATGATGGAGGGGGAGATGGTTTGAAAGAGAGGGGAAGGGATAGGATCAAGGGGACAGGAGGTGGGGCGATGAGAGAGAATGAGGTCAGAGATCTCTGTCTTGGACAGGGAAGAGAAAGAGTTTAGACATTTAGTTGGGTCAGTCGTGGAGGGTGAGAGGGTAGGAAAGGTGGGTTTAGGGAACCGACTGCTAATGTCGGCGACTTTTTTCTCAAAGAAGGAGGAGAAGTCGTCTGCTGTCAGGGTGGAGGGAGGGGGTGGGGGAGGTGGGTTAAGAAGGGTGGAGAAGGTAGAAAAAAGCTTGTGGGGGTTTGAAGCAGAGTTAATTTTGTTCAGAAAGTAGAGGGTTTTAGCACCAGTTATGTGAGAAGAGAAAGATTTAAGGAGGGAGTGATACTTATCAAGGTCCAGACCGTCTTTGGACTTGCGCCATTTCCTCTCAGCTGCCCGAAGGGTGGACCGTTCTTCACGAATAACATCCGTAAGCCACGGGCAGGAGGGAGAAGATCGCGCAGGCCTGGTTGACAGGGGACAGAGAGAGTCAAGTGATGCAGTTAAAGTGGTTAACAAGGAGTCGGTGGCAGTGTTAGTGGGGTGGGACGAGAAGTCGTCGATGGGAGGGAGGGAGGATGTTACAATAGAGGAGAAATGGGAGTGAGATAGGGAGCAGAGTTTGCGCCGGAAAGTTACAAGGGGAGGGGAGGTAGGAGGGGTTGGAGGGAGAGAGACAGAGAATTGGATAAAGTAGTGATCCGAAATGTGCAGTGGGGTTACAGAGGTTAAGTCAGTGATACAGTTACGTGTCAGGACGAGGTCTAGCTGTTTGCCTGCCTTGTGGGTCGCCAGTGTGAGGTCGTCAGGTCTCCTATGCGTCAGGTCAAAGGAAGTCAGCAAAGACAAGAAGTCGCCGGCCTGCGTTCCTTGGAGGTGGATTTTGAAGTCCCCAAGGACTATCAGGGGGGTTCCATCATCCGGGAGGACGCTGAGGAGCATGTCCAGCTCCTCCACAAAGTCGGCTAGCAGTCCTGGTGGGCTATAAAGAACAATTAAGCATGCTTTGATAGGATCAGTTAGCATAACATAATGATGTTCAAATGATTTGGCAGTAACAGGGAGTGGTATGGATGTGTATTTCATATGTGGGGAAAGAAGCAACCCTGTCCCACCACCCCGCCCGGTTGAGCGGGATGAGTGAGGGAAGGAGTGGTTGACGGAGAGAGCAACTGGAGTTGCAGTGTTCTCTGGGCGGATCCATGTTTCTGTCAGCGCAGGGCATGAAGAGAAGCATGAGATGCAAACGCCGGGATGAAGTCTGCCTTGTTCACAGCAGACTGGCAGTTCCAGAGCCCTAAAGAAAGAGAGAGGGTAGGTAGAGAAGATCTTGATAGGTAGTGAAGGTTAGAAGTTGACCGTATATACTTTGTGACATATCTACGTCTAGGGGTAGTGTATTTGTAAGGCTGGGTGTCAAACCTGCCCCCACCTCTCTCATGCTAAAGTCTGGAGTTTCTGGACGGACTCAACTTGATGGCTCTCACACCCCATTCAAGATGTGGTCTGATTGGTTGTACTTGTGTATAAAGGGAATTGTATCGCATTGTTCTTTGGATTCTTCATCTCCTGAGACCTTCTCCTCAGTTCTCCCTTGTCCTACTGTCCTACTCCTTGCTCACCTCTTGCTTTCTCTCTGATTTACAATTATCACGGTAGAGTGGGTAAGATTTAAAGCCTTCATTTTGTAACATGTTTGCCTTGTAATTGATTTTATTCATTTGCAATGTTATTAAATGCGTATTTCATTTAACCGTACTTTGACCATTCTTGCTCTGCTTTAACCCATATTGTCAAATACCTGGAATTCTATTGGTTTTGGCATTAATGGTTCATGCTAATACACTGTTCAGTTTCCCATCTTCCTTTAAACCATAGGGGAATTCGTTTTGGTTGCTTGGCCAATATTTAACCCCCTACATATTGAACAGGAATGCTAAGGAAACACATGCTAGCCATGAACATTTTCTAGGTAGAATATAATATAAATATGAATATGAATAGGGTGATACTTATCAGAAGAGGTGATCCGGCCCTGTCGGCCTTTCTCGGTGGACTCCCGCAGGTAGACTCCTGTCTTTGTTCGACCGAGTCCCGCAGGTAGACTCCCTGTCTTTGTTCGACCGAGTCTTTGTGCACCGAAGCTGCCAGACGAGGCTGCCTCTGTAGTGCCAGCCGCCTTAAATATGCAAGGCGCAGCTATCAATGGCCCTAATTATGTAAACAAAGCCAGGGTCTCACGCGGTGGTGATCACCCTAACAGTCGATCTCAAGCTAGCTACTTAACAGCCTGGATAGCTGCTGTCTCTCAGCTCTACTCAGACAAGATTTAGCAAAAACACTACACTACAAGTTAAAGTCACTTACTTACTCAGGAGACAGTCACGATGCACATTCAGTAAAACTCTATTCGCTCAATCAATTACAAGGTAAACATGTTACAAAGCGACGGTTTTAAATATTACCTACTCTACCTTGATTATTGTAAAACAGAGAGAGTAAGAGGTGAGGAAGATGGAGTAGGACAAGCCAAAGCTGAGGAGAAGGTCTCAGGAGATGAAGAATACACAGAACAATGCTTCACAATTCCCTTTATACACAAGAACAACCAATCACACCACATCTTGACCCTTACTTATCAACACATGACTTAGCAATGTGACACTAAGTTACACAATGAGGTGTGAGACCCATCAAGCAGAGACTAAAGCTCAGAGAGCTGGTCTTGGTTTACCCCAATGACTTTACCAGCCACTCTGACAAGCCTGTTCCTATTAGCCAAATTCAGATTCCCAAACCATACCACCACACAAAATGTCAGCACTGACTTTTCTATAAAACAGCGTCATCATTTTGGTGCACACATTTTTCTCAGGAAATAGAGACGTTGCTGTACCTTTTTTTTTTTAAATGGCATCTGTGATGGTCTGAAAGCACAGCCTGTTATTAAACACAGTACCCAGATATTTAGAATTCTCAACCAAATCAATCGCAATCCCCTCAATAGTTGTGAACTGGGCACCGATCTCCTGAAGTCAATAATCATATCCTTGGTGTTTGACAAATTCAGTTTAAGGTGAAACTCCTTACACCACGACACAAAGTCATTGACAACCAGCCCATGATCCATATCCCCTCCCCTCAGCAAGCTTACTATGACCGTGTCATCTGCAAACTTTATGATGTGTCTATTCTGAAACGTACTCTGGCAACTATTTGTGTAGAGAATATAAAGAAGAGGAGTGTCAGGCCGGGGTTTTCAGGCACACATGCAGATAGCGGATCAGGTGTAAAAAATGATTTATTCAAAGGTTAACAAAGGGGTACTCCAAGGGAGGAAGGTTCAGTCCAACAAAAAGTAATCCATAAACAAAGGTAAATTCCAAAACGAAATAGGTATCCCCTTCTGGGTAGAGTCACACAACTTAAGACATAAACGGAAGGCGTACTTACAACAAACAAACTTCATGACAGAGTGAAGAGGGAAGGACACCCAGTGCTTAAATAGGAAGTGTTGATCACCGCAGGTGTGGAGCCCAGTGTAGAAGAAGGTTGGTGCTAGGTGCTCTAGGGTGAGTGTCGCCCTCTAGAGGGCTGGCGCCCGTGCGCGGATGTGACAAGGAGAGAGTACACAACCGTGGGGTGAGCCAGTGGATGAATGGAGCTTGTCTGAAAGGACGCCATTAACTCTCACACACTGTGATCTTTCTGTCATAAAGTCTAAGATCCATCCAATAATACTCATATCAAAATTGAAGTCAGAAAAAAGTTTCTCTACTAGCAAGTGTGGTTGAATACTGTTAAAAGCAGAAGAAAAATCAATGAACAGAAGTCTGGCATGAGTTAATGGGCCCTCAAGGTGTTCAAACTGTTCAGCAGCATCAGAGAGGCATACTCAACACCCCAAGCTCTATAAGCAAACTGCAGAGGATCCAGACAACCCTTGTCAGTACACATGCTACAGCATCAACTAGAGTGTGTTAAGGGACGTATTTGACTTTCTCAACCAGTATAATATTATCTACTGCCTGACTTGTCCTTTTGAAAGTTGTTATATTGAATAGAATTAACATCAACATAGAATTTCCAAACTAATTAGCTTTCATTTTTACGTATGCCACTTGGACCTTGTCCTGGCAATAAATAAAGAACATTATGCTACATGTTTTGCCAGGATAATTGGCTAGAACATTGAATGTTTATGATGTTAGTGTTTATTCCTTGGACTGGGTGCAATAATCTTATCAGTCAACCGACTATCCACCTTATTCCTAGCTCCCATGACCCATTTCCTGAATTATGGGCGCGACTTCTGGAGCCAGCGATTGTCATTGTAACGCTGATAAACAGTCATTGCGGTAAGCTAATTCTGATGCGAAATAAAACATGTGGGAACACAGCCTGTTACACCTGAAACGGCACAATTTGATCGTACCTCTGCTTTCTACTGTCGAGGGATGGGAGGACGACCTGAAAAAGTGGCCTCAATTAACGTACACTGGCATATTTCGCAACTTTATTAACTCTGTTGCTACGGACAGTGAAGCGATGAATACTGTACTGTAACCAGTGTTCTAAATTAACACCCGCCAACCCGCCAAATGCGGGTTAAAATTCATTTTGGTGGGTGTAAATAAAAACTCACTTGCCAGTTTGGCCGGTGATACATGAGGCATTACATGAATGATACATAAGGCTCTGTTCTCGGCATGGTTCTCGGTCATTTATCCCCCTGGCAGTACTTCCTGAGTTTCCCATGAACACTGTGCCGTAATGCTACGTGATAACGTTTTATACGCCCATTGGCTGCGCGCAGTTGAAGTGAAACCGGCGCGAGAAACCGTGGAAACGAACGGAGCGTCCACCAGAAAACACAAGGAAGAAGTCAAACGAAGCATAGCGGATCATAGGAGGTAATAAGAGCTAGCTAGAGTAGTAAAGTAAAAAGTTAACTTAATGCGGCGGTGGTTAGGACAAAGTTCTGGGGGCGAGAAGAGGAACGAGGCAGGGGATGAGGATATTGATAGCACTAAAGAAACAAAGAAAAGAAAATGTAATGCCAAATGGCTGACGGGTCGGGAATGGCTTGTGTTTGACAATGAAAATGTTGTCATGTTTTGTAAGGAATGCCGCATGTAGTCTACGCATAAGAAAAGTTATGTTGCTTACTGACACAGTCTAGTGTAACGTAAATACACTGTTCTTAATAAAGAGTATATTAGGTCAGTTTAATTAAAGCCTGCTTAGGACAAAACGTTACTGTAAATGCATGGGCAGGAGTCAATCTCATCATGATGCGAATGGACGTTTTAGCCATTTACAATAAATCGTGTCCTTACTTAGTCACATGTTGGTGATTTCACATACCCTTGCATCATACTTCTGTGCTTCATTTTACTTCATTTTCTGTGTTTTTCATGCCAACAATGTTGATAAAATGATCAAATGCATTCAGTGAAACTCATAATTGTTCTTATTTTCACCAGAAAGAATTTGGCTAGTGGAAATTCTGATGGAGGGGGCGGGGCTTAAACTCATAGGTGTGTGGAATTATGAGTGACAAAGAAGGCAAAAGACTCCTCACTCATGTTGCCTTCAGGAAATGGTGCTACTGAGAGAACTGTTCATTTGAATTTATCACTTGATTTGTTTTCAGTTCCACATTTCATGTTTTCAGATTCAAAAATATTTTTTATTTTTTTTAATTTTATTTGAAGTCGTAAAATAAAAAATATTTTTGAATCTGAAAACATGAAATGTGGAACTGAAAACAAATAAAGTGATAAATTCAAATGAACAATCTATTCAAAAAAATTCCAGAAATTAATCTAAACTGTATTCAAACTGAAAGAAAAATGGGTACACTTATTTTTTGTTTGAATACATGGTGTTATTTTAAAAAATTTAGACCAAAACTTGCATTATCAATTTCAAGCTTTAGTTTTTCAACAATTTTTTTTTTCTTCAAATGAACAAAACATATGGCCCTGATTTAGCTGCATACCTATGGAAGTATTAGAGATGGGAGCACATTTAGGATTTTAGAAACATTTTAAGTGGTGTCAGAGTTGTATGTTCTATCATGGTTTGTTGTACTCTAATGATTCATTGAAAATTTTAAGATCTACTATTAGTTTTGAGCAGAGGTGGCACCACAGGTCCAAAAGTGTTGGGGCAAAATTTGGGACATATCGGGGGCCTTTCTTCGGGACCAGTCTATATTTTAGTGAAAAAGTCACTTCTGTGTCCTATTTGTATTCTTTGTTGACTGACAATGGATAATTGTAAACATTCACATACATTAGTAGACACTTACACACAAGGCATGTCAAAATTATAGTTACAGTACATGAATGTACAGTAGGCCTACTACAAGCTTGATTTATGATTGTATTTTTTTCTCTTGTCGTGTCCCCCCCAATATTGAGAAAATACCAATCTGCCCCCCCCCCCAATATACAGCAGAAAATATGTAAAATATATGTTCTCTTTTTATGAACCCTGTCAATGGATCGGTCTCTTGTTATGTGTTATTTATTTTCAACTTATTTATGTTTGTAAAGAAATACATAAGTGTGTGAATAATCCGTGTACCCTTCGTTCTTTAATTTTTCTGTTTTAAAACCAGAACGGAAAAACAGGGGAAAAGAACAACAGGAATCACTAGTTCTGTGCGGATTTTCTGTTTCCAAACCAAAAGGGGAAAGGGAAAACAGAAAATCAAGGCATATAAATTCACTTCAAGTTTGGTTTTCCCCATAAATGCAATGCGTGGAACTTTTTCCGCCCAAATCACCAAAGTCCTATCCTATTCACGACTACATGCTGCTGAAAACGACATCTAAGGAGCCTAACTTTGGCAAATTTATATATTTTTTTATTTTATTTAAATTGTGTCATTACATATGCATGGACTGAAGGACCGACGAATCAGCGTTAAGCATATTCCTCTTCTATTTAAAGGGTGTCGTAATCTAAATCCCATCCCCTACTAAATTTAAGATTCCTATATGTTTAATGTATGCACCTTCCTGCCAAATCAAATTCCTTGTCTGTGCAAACTTTCATGGCGAATAAATCCCTTTCTGATTCTGATTCTACCATGCCGAATATGGGCCATAAATTACACATGGAAACATTTGCATGTTTGGGGCCACCCACGTGGCCACAATTGTGGCAATTGCAACAATGCCCATTAAAAATAATGTTATTATTTATCATGAGGTGTACAGGTGAGTACTATACTATGTAAAACAAAAGTAATATTGTTTCTCTTAACAAAGGAGCACAGAGGGATGATTGACAGCTATCAGTCACCCCATTTCTGGTTTGTAGAACATTTTAGCCCTCCTTACCTGTCATCACATGCTTCAGCGCTGCAGAGAGTCTCACCTCTTCCCTTTTCTCCTCCATGTCACTATATCTACTCACATTACCCTTTATCCACAGGGGGTGTCTGCGGACGTCACTTACACACAGTGCCCCTCTCCGCAATTAGTAGGCACCCCTTTAGGCATTGGCCGGCTACAAAGCCAGACATGCTTATTATCAAAGCTCCATTTAAAACATGCTTTTTAGCGCTCCCTATCAAGCACTGAACTAGTGAATTTGAAATTGTGGTTTTCAAATTAAATTTATCTTCAGTGTGTCTGGTCTATGCATTGTATATCATTGAGTCTAATGCATTTAATGGATTTGTGTATGACTGTTGCACTAACTGGACATGTTGTATTAACATATACATTCGTTCCAGATGTGTAGTAGTCAACAATGGGATGTGGGACCAGGTGAGGGTCGACCATGGAAAGGAGTTTTACCTGTGCCTGTACATGCAGGAAATCCCCCGAAAAACAATGAAGCCTTGCAGCCATCTTGAACTGTGCACTAGATGCGCCTGCACCTACACATTTCCACCAGAATTCCACGATCAAAATAGTAAAATATTACAATAACGAAACAATCAAAAACTTCATTTTCCCTTTTTTCAGTTTTGGTTTTGAAACACAAAAACTGCTACAGAACTAGTGATTTCTGTTGGTCTTTTTCACAATTTTTCCATTCTGGTTTTAAAACAGAAAAGTTAGAAAAGTTAAAGATGTAACTGTTATCCTGTAATAAGAATGATTCTGTGTTTAGCATTCCTTGTCAGTAGAGAGCCCTCTCTCAACATGAACTCTGGGTAACACTAGGCTTATGTAAACAAACTGCCCTAGGCTGACCATTATCTTACTAGAGGTGCGATAAATGTGTTAACCTTATCTGTGCTGAGTGAATCATATGGTCAAGCCTAGGGTCAGAGAACTCTGTAAGTTTCCACACACACACTCGCGCCAGGTCTATGCAAGGAGCCAATGAAGAAGAAATGGGACATTTGCATGCCTTTGTCTTAAGCAATGACTGTAAAGAGCGGGGTTGCTTAAATAGCTAGCTAGCACAACATTACATTTAGACATTTAGCAGATGGTCTTATCCAGAGCGATTTACAGTAAGTACAGGGACACAGCATCAATCGAACTGGCAACCTTCAGATTACTAGCCCGATTCCCTAACCGCTCAGCCACCTGACTCCTACCTGACTCCCACAACATGCTAGCACACAAACTTTGTAGCACAATGCGTGTGATGTTTTTGTTTCCTTGTGGGCTGGCCGCAATCAATAAAGCTTTCTAAACTTGTTCACCGACTGACTGTGCGATGCTTGATAGATAAATATTTCTGACAGTAAGCAAATAAAACGAGTAGCCTCATAAAAGCATGAGTCGCGGTTTTTCTGATAAAATGACGTGGTCACAATGCAGGCAGTCACTGTCTGTGAATGTGAATTCAAATGGTCAATGTAGTCCTCGAAACTATGTTCTAAATGTGCACATTTTCATATATATATATCATATATTCTCAGAACAACCTGCTTGACCCCAACCAATCGGGCTTCAAGACTGGCCACTCCACAGAGACTGCCCTTCTTTCAGTCACCACTGCCTTCCAGTCTGCCAGAGCGGCTTCCAGATCATCCGTCATCATTCTGCTGGACCTTTCTGCAGCGTTTGACACGGTTAACCACCAGATCCTGCTCTCCAGACTTTCTGAGATGGGCATCACTGGCACTGCACTCCAGTGGATCTCATCCTACCTGTCGGGAAGATCCTACCAGGTCTCCTGGGGAGGCAAAATGTCAGGCCCTCGCCAGCTCTCCACTGGTGTCCCACAGGGCTCCGTCCTTGGCCCCCTCCTCTTCTCTCTGTACACCACCTCACTTGGACCAATCATCACCTCCCATGGCTTCTCCTACCACTGCTACACTGACGACACGCAGCTGTACCTGTCGTTCCCCCCGACTGATCCGGGGATCTCAGCTAGGATTGAGGCCTGCCTCGCAGACATCTCTGCCTGGATGACCGAGCACCACCTCCAGCTGAACCTCGCCAAAACAGAACTTCTCATCATCCCGGCTAAACCCTCCATCTCCCATGATCTGTCAATCACCCTGGGATCTGCGACGGTGACCCCTTCATCCTCTGCCAGGAACCTTGGGGTTACCATGGATGACGAGCTCTCCCTCACGGCCCACATTGCCGCAGTCTCCCGGTCTTGTAGATTCACCCTCTACAACATCCGGAAGATCAGGAGATACCTGTCTGAGCACTCCACCCAGCTGCTAGTCCAAGCAATGGTCCTCTCCAAGTTGGACTACTGCAACTCGCTGCTCGCTGGTCTCCCAGCATGTGCAACCCGCCCTTTTCAGAGGATTCAGAACGCAGCGGCCCGCCTGGTCTACAATCTACCCAGACGCTCCCATGTTACCCCGCTCCTCATCTCTCTCCACTGGCTACCCATCAACGCCCGTATCAGATTCAAGACCCTGGCACTGACTTTCCGAGCAGTGAACAGGACTGCACCCGACTACATCAAGTCTCTCCTACAACCTTGAACCCCCACTCGTCACCTACGGTCTTCCTCAGACAACCGCCTGGTGGTCCCACCACTCAAGACTGCCAGGTCCCAACACAAGCTCTTCTCCTGCCTGGCCCCCCAATGGTGGAACCAGCTCCCCACCTCCATCAGGGACACCGACTGTCTCCCCACCTTCAAGAAAAGGCTCAAGACACACTTGTTCTGGGAGTACAACGGCACTTAGGAATGCTTGGCTAGACCTGTTGCTAGTTTCCTCCAGGATCACAATGACTCTTATTGAGTGACTTGTTGCTCTTGTAGGTTAGTTATAACGAAGTTAAGTCTTGTACTCGCTGTGAAATATTTTACTATTGATTGTTCTTCCACAGGTACAGTCCTGCACTTTTTGTGGTTCATGTTGTTTTAATTTGCACTTTTTGTGGTTCATGTTGTTTTAATTTGTAAACTTGTATAACTGCATGCTCTTATGGGTCTTCCCTTTTGGCACTAGTTTAGTTTTCCAAAATGTATGCTTCGTGTTTTGGCTGCTTGCAATGTTTGGGACTACCTCGTTGTTATGATCAGTGACCTATGCTCTTTTGTAAAGCTCTCTCTTGGAAGTCGCTTTGGATAAAAGCGTCTGCTAAATGCATAAATGTAAATATATTGTAGGCAATGCATGCATAGTGTAAAATATATATGGGGAAGGGTATTCATTTTGACCCCCCCAATGTCTAAACCATGGCTACACCCTTGATAGACATTCAGAAAATAGCACTATTGTATCTGGGTGAGATTTAACGCAACAACCAATGGGGAAAAAAAAGCATATCCTGGAATTCTTCACGTAATTCTGCTGCAACATCTTCCAAAAGTTTTGTTCACCCACAGAGGAAACCACTGGAGCTCAAGCATCACTTTGAGCATGATCTCCTGTTTTAATGTTAAAACAAATTCACAACTTGTTTGGCACAAACAATGACAACTTGACTGCTGTTAGAACATTTTCCCCAGATAATTAGCATCAGTTTTTCATGAGTGTCTGTAACTTTGCCAACAGTTTTACAGCCTGTTCACTGACAGCAACTGCTCAGAACAAGTAGTCTAGGCCTAGTCATATTTTCGTTATCACACGATGACTAACATATTGTCACATTATAAACATCTCTCTCCACATTGGCTTAATAATTTTATTAGGGACTAAATAAATTGTATTTTATAGTCGATGTTATAGGTCACTTTTAAATTTTTATTTTATTTTTATAAATGTTATACTATTTATTTTATAATTATATTATGGCCATGGATGCATTAATCATTGCATCTGTCTTTCAAAGATAGAGGATGCTGGCCCAGAGAAGGTGGTTGAAAGGGTAGGCCCATTAGAGGAGGAGACAGAAGAAGTGACGGTGCAGGTGGAAGATCGCAGCCTTGGTATTAGCGCTTCCACATTCTAATGCTGATGCCAAGAGGGTATTTTCGATGGTCAGTTGTTCAAACTGACCAAAACCTCAACACGAAACAGCTTGTCTCTGGATGGGACATTGTCCTCAATCATGACCCTGAAAATGGCTGGGCTTGAGCCAACCTGTTGCAAATGGAAGCCAACACCACATATGGTAAAGGAATCCAAAAAGGCAACAAACACTTACAATAAACAACACCAGTCATAATCTCTCTCTCTCACACACACACACACACACGCAGAAATTTAATAAATACTTTGTATTTGGTTGAATTGTCAGTGCTATGTGTCAAATATTTTCTTCTGCAAGTCAGAGCAATTATTAATAACAACAAAAACACTAATAATAATATTATTAATGAAACACCCCCATTCCCGAAACCCGTCCATCCCGCCCCCCCTTTGACCCCCTGATAGGGGGTGGGAATGTCACTCTTGCCTGTCTTCAAAACTTGAGAGCCCTGCTTTCTAGTTAGCATGTAGTAACTAAAAATGCATACTACTCTGCATGATTGTTTTATTGTGAAAGGGACACGTTGAGGAAGTTTGACATTGTTGACTCGACTTGTTTCTTTCAAAATAACATTTACATTTTCGGTAACCATCGGCAATTGACTCGTTTTTTACAGTCTATGCTCGATAGCATTAACAGCAATGAGTTGTTGAGAGGCGTGGTCGATGATCTGCCTATGGGGCTGGGTTGGCTGTAGGAGATCACTGCGACTGACAGGTGCATTCACTTGTTTCAGTCAGCGTTTGAAGTAGTGCGTTATGAGGTGAAGTTAGTTTCATATTCGACATTCGTCTCACATTCAGAAGATGCTACTTTGCAGCGTCGAGTGAGGGACCGTGTGAAAATTACCCATACAATTTTGAAAAATGATGACTTTTATAATATTTTTATGACTATAAAACCTCAAACAAATAAAGGTTTGAATTAAATTCAAATTAATCGCTAATCTCTGAAAATAGCATTAAATCCTTGCTAATCTCAATAACTTTTTCAAATTTCTGTCAAAAAATCTCAAATATACAGCATATTATTCGAATAATGTCTGGCCTACTTCACACCCTTTCTTTTTTCAATAAAGGTTTGAATACAATTCAAATTAATCGCTAATCTCTGAAAATAGCATTAAATCCTTGCTAATCTCAATAACCTTTTCAAATTTCCGTCAAAAAATCTCAAATATACACCATATTATTCTAATAATGTCTGGCCTACTTCCACACCCTTTCCTTTTTCAATAATGTTTTTAAAAGAATGATATAAAATCGCTAATCTCTGAAAATACAATGAAATCCTTGCTAATCTCAATATATTTTTCTAATTTGCGTCCGAAAATCTCAAATATACACCAGATTATTCAAATAATGTCTGGCCTACTTCCACACCCTTTACTTTTCCAATAAAGGTTTGAACACAATTCCAATTAGTCGCTAATCTATGAAAATAACAGGAAATGCAGGTCAACCAGGAGCTACTCTGTGGTTTGATTGTGACAATATAACCAACGTGTATTTTCACCAATATGCTTTCCACCAAGTGCATCAGAGGACAGCCAGGGAGATGGACAGGAAGGGACTAGGAACTCTGTGTGGTCCGTCATAGGAGACCAAAGTCCACTGGGGGACTAGGTCCAACATTGTCACACCAGGAACCAGGCCGATGTTGACAGCTCAACCCCCCCACACCACATGGGAGGTTAGATGGGCAACAGAGTGAAGAAAGTATAATTAGAGACTGCAAAGCGACAAATAACAGTTACAATAACAGTATGGGTGAGGTCCCCACCAGTCAAGTGTGATTTAGTGCAGTAAATAAGCAAACTAAAGAGTTTTTGATTTAGCCCTAATCACCAAGACAGCTCCAGCCACCCTAGATTAGAAAATGCAGTATGTTCAAGGGAAGAGAAACTGTATACACGAATGCTCAGTTACCTGATATATTTGTTGGAGTTGGAGGAGGCGGGAAGTAGCCCAGGTGGACGAAGGTCGCCTCCCTACGCCTATAGGTTGTGGGGGGGACTGACTGTTCTCTGTGTATATGGACCAAACAGAAGATTTGAGTATTTTGCCTTTTTAGGGCCTCAGTGGGGGACTCCATAGTGATGCTGGGAGACTTCAACAAGTATGTGGAAAATGACAGGGACACCTGGAGAGGCATGATTGGGAGGAAAGGCCTCCCTAATCTGAACCCGAATGGGTGTTTGTTGTTGTATTTCGGTGCTAGTCATGCTAGTCATTATTTATAGCAAACACCTTGGTCGACCATAAAGGATGCTCACAAGGGTACGTGGTACCAGAGCACCCTAGGACGAAGGTCGATGATTGATTTTGTAATCATGTCTTCCCCACCCGGAGTAGGGAATGAGTTCTTACTCCGGGTAGGGAATGAGTACCCCAGGTGAAGGACTTCAAGCACCTCAGGGTCTTGTTCACGAGTGAGGGGAGCATGTAGCGGGAGGTTGGCCGGAGAATCGGTGCAGCGGGGGCTGCATTCGCACTATCGCACCATTGAGCAGGAAGGCAAAGCTCTCTATCTACTGGTCAAGTTTAGTTCCTACCCTCACCTATGGTCATAAAGGTTGGGTTATAACCAAAAGAACTAGGTTGCGTTTACAAGTGGCTGAAATCGGTTTCCTCAGGAGGGTGGCTGGTGTCTCCCTTAGAAATAGGGTGAGGCGCTCAATCATCCGTGAGGAGCTCGGAGTAGAGCCGCTGCTCATTTGCGTCCAAAAGGCCAGTTGAGGTGGTTTGGGCACCTGGTAAGAACACTGGTAAGTAAAGGGTGTGGAAGTAGGCAAAGCATTATTAGAATAATTTGGTCTATATTTGAGATTTTTCAGTACAATTTTGAAAAGATTATTGAAATTAGCAACGATTTCATGCTATTTTCAGAGATTAGCGATTTTCTATCATTTTCTTTTTAACTTTATTGAGAATGTAAAGGGTGTGAAAGCATACCAGACATTATTAAAATAATCTTGTGTATATCTGAGATTTTTCGACAACATTTTGAAAAATGTATTGAGATTAGTAAGGATTTCATGCTATTTTCAGAGATTAGCGATTAATTTGAATTTTATTCAAAACATAATGGAAAAAGTAAAGGGTGTGAAAGTAGGCCAGACATTATTAGAATAATCTGGTGTATATCTGAGATTTTTTGACACAATTTCAAAAAACGTATTGAGATTAGTGAGGATTTCATGCTCTTTTCAGAGATTAGGGATTTTCTATCATTCTTTTAAAAACATTATTGAAAAAGTAAAGCGTGTGGAAGTAGGCCAGACATTATTAGAATATTGTGGTGTATAATTAAGATTTTTTGACACAAGTCTGGAAAGGTTATTGATATTAGTGAAGATTTCATGTTATTTTCTGAGATTAGTTTTTTTTTAATCATTTTGTTAAAAACATTATTGATAAAGTAAATGGTGTGGAAGTATATAAGGTAATATTAGAATAATCTGGTGTATATTTGAGATTTTTTGACACAAGTTTGAAAAAGATATTGAGATTAGCAAGGATTTCATGCTATTTTCAGAGATTAGCGATTTTATATTATTTTTGAAACATTTTATTGAAAAAGGAAAGGGTGTGGAAGTATATCAGGTATTATTAGAATAATATGGTGTATATTTGAGATTTTTTGACACAAGTTTGAAAAATAAAATAGGGATTAGCGAGGATTTCATGCTATTTTCAGAGATGAGTGATTTTCTATAATTTTTTAAAACGTTTTATTGAAAGAGTAAGGGGTGTGGAAGTATATCAGGTATTATGAAAATAATCTGGTGTATATTTGATATTTTTGACACGAGTTAGAAATGTTATTGAGATTACCGAAGATTTCATGCTATTTTCAGAGATTAGCGATTAATTGGAATTTTATTCAAAACCTTAATGAAAACACAAAGGGTGTGGAAGTAAGACAGACATTATTAGAATAATCTGGTGACAGTTTGGTTTTTATATCCATAAAAATATTATAAAAGTCATCATTTTTCAAAATTGTACGGGTAATTTTCACCCGGTCCCTAATTCGACGCTGCAAAGTAGCCTCTTCCGAATGTGAAACGAATGTCGAATGTCGAATATGAATGACTTCACCTTGCTACAGAAGTAAACAGGCTGAAATTTTGTATTTTATCAGTTTGTTCAATTGCAAGAAAACATTTTTTTATAGTAGATAGGCCTACATTAAATGCGCTCAATAGGCCTACTCTGCTGAGTCGAAAGTGGTGGGGCAAATGCATGCTCGCCACACGTGTACCGGTGGCTCTGGTTTAGTTTTTTGTAACCATTTAAAAAATCATACCCTTTGCACCCCCAGTTTTAAAACCTAGAATCGCCTATGCTTGTGAGTATTCATCCCTCAAGTTGGCCAAGGCGTGTTTAGGCAACATATAGCCAATTATACATTACTTTCTCGGTCATCTTATTTGCTTATGCAACGTCTATTCAGTTTGGATTAAATGTAGAGTTTACTTGACCCAAAACATACTTAAATCTATTCCATTTTGCAAAAGGCCATTGTAGTGACAATTGTTGTCCTTACATCCATCAATGTACAAAGGTCTGAGTTTTAAATAGTTTGAATTGTTCTAATTTGGCTTCTTAGGAACCACATTGCCGCCAAATGACATAATGGCCATTTGTAGTCTGCTACTACGAGTGTGTGTGCTTTGGAAACATTGGGCCAGCCTGTAGCTTTGTGAGTACTGCATTTGTGATTGGCTATTGCAACTGAGTTGACTGACGACGAAAAAGGTATTCTACCATAATGTGTGATTCCTCACCATCTTATGAAGAATCCTCTAACCATGTTAGGCTAATTAATTATCTCATTTGATTAATCACAATTGACAGATCAAAATGGAAATGTTAGTTCGATATCTCGACAGGAGAGAGTCCAGTAGGTAAGTTTTTGAACTGTACCAATATTGACAATGTCAATATTTGCCACTGTTAAACTAAATTAAATGTTGTGCTCAGATACATTTGATTACAGTACACTTATTCGGGATACGAAGAAAACCACACGTTTCATGTAACTTTAGCCTGTTCTTCATATTAAAACAAAACATCTGTTTTAAAGTAAATTTTAATAATATTGACAGGCCACCATAAGTAAACCTCCAAACAATCCATAAACTAAAGAGTTGGAAAAAATAAAAGCATTTGTCGGTCAAAACACACTGAACGTGGGCTATATCATGTCAACACCAGTGCAAATGCAAGCGTGCTGCGAGCCAAGTTTTGACTTCTCCGTGTATGAATGCTTTGTGTTTAGTAAAGAAAACACTTCTTGTTATTTAATACCTATTTTGTGAATCATGGAAACTAATGAAAAAGATTCCTTACGGAATAACATTTCTTCACGCAAAGCCTTATTTCTCTATAAATGTCCGGTTTGGATCTAAATACTTGTCAGTAGAGTTTTTTTATTTCCTGTGTTGAGTAATTCTTTAGACTAACGTTCATGAAATATCAGTTTTTTTTTGCAGAAGTTGAACTTTCACCTATATTCAAGTTCACCAGTGCCGTTGGTTTGTGCTTTGTTTGCTGTTTCAGTTCCATAACCCAAAGTGTCATTAAAGAGGAGGTGCTGAGGGATGACCTGAAATACTATTTTATGAGCCCATGTGAAAAGTACAGGGCCCGAGGACAGGTCCCATGGAAACTGGGGGTGCAGATACTCAAAATTGTCATGATCACCACACAGGTAGTGTACATAATGGCAATAAAATGATATGTCTTGAGTATCTGCAAGACAAATAATGAACTGACATACTGTAAATTGTGTTCTATCCACGATATGTTCTACCCAAATTAGTTGTCAAAAAAAGTGTTTGTATTTTTTTTATAACCAATAGCTGATTCTGTTTGGCCTCAACAACCAGCTGGTGGTTTCTTATAAGGAGGAGAATGTAATGGCATTTAAGAACCTGTTTTTAAAAGGCTACAGTGGTGTGGATGAGGATGACTATAGTGTGGCTGTTTACACCCAACAAGATGTCTTCGACAGGCTCTTTTATGTACTGGATCAGGCAAGTCTCCCTTCCTCTTTATATCTCGCCTTGCTTTCTTGATCAGTCAAAGGCATTCTGTGGTCATTCTAAAACAATTACTTCATTCTAGAGCAATGACTATGTGACGGTGGTACTATTTCATTTTACTGTTGAGTTTGACTGTACTGCACTGAGTGATCTTGATCTAGCTGCACTGCAGTTGAAAATCATATCAGAATATCAGTGGCGATTTCTTTAAAGGGGCAATTGACTTGGTTTTTTGGGTATTTCACACTGTTCCTTAAGGTCTCCGAATAGGGTATGTAACATTGGTTGGGTTGAAAATGGCCCGGGTGCTGTTCTATGCCCTCTGACAGATCCTCTGAAATGTTCCCGGGAAAAAAACACTAGCTTTTCTCCTTTTATGGTATGCTCATTAATATTTAGATAAGCTGCGCCCTGATTGGTTGGTTATCAACGAGTGAAGCTGGGAGCAAAAATGCAACACGGCCAACAGCAGCACTCGCTGAAACACCGAAGTTGGAGACTTGAAATAAAAACGCGCAAATAAATCTATTGTGTCTACACAACACTGTTTTCAACAGATTGACTATATATCATTTAAAATGATAACATTACTTGTTTCCACTGTTGTTGAAGCAAACTGGATTGACTTAGGTGGGTAGAACGTTAGGCTACATCTTAGCAACCAAACCATATCGTGATTCTACTCGGCTTCAGTTAGCTAGCTAGGCTAGCTGTAGATATCTTGCTGTAAAATAACATGACAAAGATCTGGACAAACATGCATCGTGAATTGTAGATTTTCATTACACAGGTTATTTATTTGAATGAAACACAGTCAGGAACATGAATCAACGTTAGCCCCATTGCCAATAAACTAGGCTAAATTATCACACATTCTACCTATGCTCTTGCGTTAGCAAGCTAAACTTGTTTACATGCCTACAGTCTAGGTGTTACTAGTAACAGTTACTAGCAATGCTAACGTATCCTGTATCTAGAACCTGCCTTTCTCCAGTTCTTTCAAATAGATTATCTAGACAGGCGTTAGCAATAAGCCAGACTGCTGTTCGTTTTCTGGCTATTTTTCGGAAGCTTCCCTTCTAATGCCGACTACAGCTAGTCTAGCTAGAGTCATTTTATGTGTGTAGAAACGTATTTATCATTCTACCTGGTATGCTATATACTATGGAGGATTATAGGGGCCAAAACTAAATAAATAAATACTTGGATAAATAAATAATTATATAACACAAAGCTTAAATAAATGACACAAAATATATAAATGTTACATGTATTTGTGTGTATATATATATATGTTTACGTTTTCATGTGTTTACATTTATTCATTTATACTTACATTTATTCATTTATACTTACATTTATTTATTTATACTTACATTTATGTATTTATACTTACATTTATCCTTGGTGAAACTTCCTGCAGCAAAATAAATCTGTCGTCCCCCCGTCACAAAGTCAGGGGGCGGGTCAAAGCCTCTGATTGGTGGTTCAACTTGAATCGACTGCTTTTGACTATTCCAAGGTGGCAGCACTTTGTGCGGATTCAATGAATGAAATATTGAATGCTACAGTGGTCGAAATGTTGGCGGAAGCTGAAGAGATGGAGGCACCTGCCAGTTCACTTTTTTTTTACATCATATTGAGAGCTTCGCTGAAATTATAGGAATGATATTGGCCCTAACTGACACAGACATCAATGAAAATGTGTTCACGATCCTCAGCGAGATGAAACAGCATAGGGGTGGGCATATCGATCTTAAGACCGACAGTGGCCGGGTTGGGAAACCCGGCAACTATCGATACCAACGTTGGTATCAATAGCCTGATTGATAGCGTGATAAGATCGATACTTAAGTTTCATTCCACACTGAGTACACAACTCCCTTTACATCATAGTGGTTGTGCAAACACCGTCTAACTTCGCTCAAACTCACTTTGCCCCTCCACTGCTTTTCTAAGCCCAAAGTATCGGTGTTGGCAATACTGGCCCTGTATTTACTCCTTGGTATCGGATCTATACCACATCGTGCAGTGTCGCACACCCCTAGCAGCTGTAGAGTGAGGCGATAGAGGATCCCTCTAGCTTGAAGAGCGCTTGATCGACTGGTTGAGCCTGCCTGGTGTGTAATACTGTTCATTCACCAATCAGAGGCTTTGACCCGCCCCCTGACTTGGTGACGGGGGACGACAGATTTATTTGCTGCAGGAAGTTTCACCGTGGATAAATGTAAGTATAAATACATAAATGTAAGTATAAATTAATAAATGTAAACACATGAAAACGTAAACATATATATATATACACACAAATAAATGTAACATTTATATATTTTGTGTCATTTATTTAAGCTTTGTGTTATATAATTATTTATCCAAGTATTTATTTATTTATTTAGTTTTGGCCCCTATAATCCTCCATAATATACAGGAAACGTTAGCATTGCTATTAACTGTTAGCACAACATCATACTGTCCTTATAGCTTGCGGTTGCAATGAGCATATGGTCGGAACAGCACCTCTTTCCAGGTTCAGCTTCCTAGCAAATCCTGCTTGAAATTGTCCAAGGTTGTCAAAACTGTCTTGGGTGAAATGTTCAGAGCAAATGAATGATTGAGTGTCGAACTTCGCCAGGATCTTCTCATAGACAACAACAGCCATGCCTGTTGAATGTTTGGCTCCTTGGGAAGACTGTGAGTGTTAGCCTTCCCTGTACAGCCTGGAACACAGCATTTACGACCGTGGTCCATTTTCAATATCCTTGTTATAATTCAAAACGTTCTTCTTTGTAATTCCTTATAAGTAGCCTTCACAGAGCAGCGCGCAGCTAAACTAGTATCGGAGATAGACCAAGCCCCCACCCCTCGACTCTGGCTTGAGGCAACAGCCCCCGTGGATGTAGGTGGTATTGCATTTCCGATTTTCTACCCGACTCGTCCGGTCGTTTTTATTCTATTAACTCCAGTCAACATATCTAAAACTATCTCCCCCAATAATTTTTGTTCGATTCTCGAACCTGGCTCATACTACTAGCTTTTTCATATAATAATTTTTCCTGATTTTTGCTAAGATTGAAACCAATCCGAAATGGGTAAACTAGCAGCCCATGTATTTGCTTACATCAAGAAAAGTTGCCTGGAAACGTGCTCGCGGATACGAACAATGAACAAGCACAAAAGGGAGCTTCGGCAAATCGCTGATTTACCTGAGCTGAATGAAAACAAGGAGAAAGGATTTGATAATCTACAGCTACCTGCCTTTATTGTAGCACGTTTTACAAATGGTTGCACATACATGACGGTTGTTTGTAGAGTTAAATTCGAGTTAAATATTTTAAAGCAGATTTAACCATTTTGTAATGAACGCTATTATGCTCATGGCATGACAAATGTAATTATAGCCTAATATAATTAGTTATAATATCGTGGCATGTTACAGCGTCATTATATATTGTTGACATGTTATTCTGAGGCAAAGACAAATAAATCATGTCTGATAACGTCAATATATTGTTATGGTCGTTATATTGTTAGAACTTTAAGTCAGTTAACACATTTACATTTATTCATTTAGCTCAGTGGTCACCAACCTTTTTAGGCCAAAGATCACCGACCTTTGCCTTGGTGACCCGAAGATCTACCTATTGAGGCGTTGAGAGACAGAACAGACTCCAGACTGAACTTACAACTTAACTTTATATTTGGCCTTATTGTAATTGAATGAAATCAAACACTTTGTGAACAATATGAACAAGAAAAAACACTTTTGCAATGAGCAGGCTGGATATGAACGGTTTTATTTATAAACTGAAGTTACAACACAACACTGACAAATTTCTCATGTGACAAGTCAGTGTGATGGCTGTGACTGAACACTGTCTGTGAGTGCCTTGTAGTTTGGCTCATAAGCAGAGACAGCCAGTCTGAGGCAGTCTGTGAGGTGTCTGTCAGTAAGACGGCTCCTGTACTTGGATTTGGTGATTTTCATCTGTGAAAATGCCATTTCACAGAGGTAGGTCGATCCAAAGTAGGCACTCACTTTTAGTGCACATGCACTGAGGAGAGGAAACTTCTCTCGGCTGACAAGTCCCCAAAAGTCACTGTCCCTTGACCTGGCTTTCAGCTCAATGTCATTTTGCAAATCAAGCATCTCCATGTCCACTCCACTTGGCAAAGCAAATGCTTTCTCGAATTGGTCTGCAACCTCCTCTGTATTAATAGGCAGGAATGGGTTTGAAAGAAATGCAGCAATATCCTTCATGATTTCTAACTCACCAAAACGTCGACTGAACTCCGCTGCCAGTTTGTCCAGGTGCACACAGTACTGCTCAGGGTGAAAGTCAGAAGAGTCTTTGATGGACTGTGACATTTTTTCCAGGTTTGTAAAGTGTGTCAGCGTCCCTTTCCTCAGATTCGTGGTCCAGACACAGAGTTTGGCCTTGAACGCATTCACTGCGCTGATCATGTGGAGGAGGTGCCGGTCTTTTCCCTGGAGTTCGTGGTTGAGCGAGTTCAGTTTTCCGGTTAGGTCCGTCAGAAACCCCAGGTCCAGTAGCCACGCATCCGTTGAAAGTTCCTCGTGCTCCTCGTTCCTTTTCGACAGAAACGTCTTAATCTCAGGCAGCAAGTCAACAAATCGCTGCAGCACTTTTCCGCGACTCAACCACCTGACATCAGCATGCAGAAGCAGGTCTCCATACGCCGAATCGAGCTCATCCAATAACGCCTTGAATAAGCGATGCTGAAGCGCTTTTGCTCGAATCGAGTTTACCACTTTGACCACCAGTGACATGACATGAGAAAAGTCCACAACTTTCCCAGCCAAGGCTTGCTGATGAATCACACAGTGATACTTCATGAAGTCGGGGAAATCCGGATCATTACGGCACAGTGCTATAAAACCAGCGTGCACACCGCACATTGCCGGTGCCCCATCGGTAGTGATTGCCACCAGTTTCTGAATGGGGATGTTCTTTTCACGGACATAGCTTTTAAAAACGTTGTAAATATCCTCACCTCTCGTTCTCTCTTTTAATTGGAGAAGAGTGAGGAAGTCCTCCTTTGTTGTAAAGTCCTGGAAAGCCATTCTGACAAATACAACAAGCTGAGCCGTGTCCATTACATCCAGCGATTCATCAAACTGCAGTGAAAAATATTCACAGAGTGACAAGTCCTCCAACACCTGTTGACCAACGTTATCCGACAGTAACTCGATCCTTCGTGTCACTGTTGTAGGACCAAGAGGCACAGCACGGAATGCAGCTTTTATGTCCTCTTTGTTTTTGAAGGTGCTGCAAACAGTCTCTGCGGTGACGGTCAATAGTTCCTTAAACAAATCCCCATCTGTAAAAGGTCTCTTGTGTTTAGCCAAAATGTGGCTAATACGAAATGACGCCTCAGTTGCAGCCTTACTTTGAGACGTAGGTTGTGAGAAAAGCGACTGTTGAGCCTTCAACTCCACTTTCAGCTCCTGAACTTTTTTGGCGCGGATTGCGCTCTTTGGTGGATAGCAGTCTTTGAATTTCGGATGGTTAGTGTTGTGGTGCCGCTCCAAATTCCCTCGCTTAGACAGTGCCTGTGGCTGGTGGCACAACATACACACACTCTTGTCTTTTACCAAGGTAAAGATGAATTCCTCCTCCCATTCATGATGGAAACTGTAGTTTTTCGCCCTCTTTCGTGGTGCCTCTGCCATGCTTGCTAACACTATGTGGACAACACGGCCGGGTAAATAAACAAACCAACGGCAACCACGCCCACAGGTATCCTGGGATAGCAGGTCTCTCAAAGGTCGTCTTCGGGAAAAAACGCCCATTTATTCTGTCGGTGAATTGCTTTGCAACACGCACAGGCCAATATGCAAATCCAGGTACAAGAGAACGCGCGTTCAGTTTAAGAATCCTCCGCGTTCATGAATTAGTCGGAGATCAGTATTTCTGAAATTATTTTGGAGATCGACAGGGAAAGTCTCCGAGATCGACACGTCGATCGCGATCGACAGGTTGGCGACCTCTGATTTAGCTCATCATTTAACACCACAACGATGGCATTAACAATAAGCTAGTAATAGTAAACAACACTCATCATCATTATAATAGTAACAAAGGTATAGGCTTAATTTGCTTTGCAAAGCTAGAACAACGACGGAGCCAGATATTCAGGTTTACTGTTTATTTATCCGACACAATACATAAGCAGTTAAACTATAAACACGAAGCAAAAAGAACAACGTATAGGCCATGCACGTATAATACTACACTACTAATAGTATTGATTTTCGTAAAGTTCACATGTAGGCTATCTGCTTCTTGATCGGACTTGTACCACATTCTGACAGTTTTCTGCAATGCCTTAGCTCCAGCTCACAAGCTCGCGACTGGTTGTCGCAAAGTATGACGTATACAGCTAGTTGCAAGCATGCGCGAATTTCGGAGCTAGGAACAAGCTTTTGCGCAAGACCGGACGAGTCGGTCTGGAAAGATGGGGCGGTCCATTAGGAGCTCTCGCTTGCCTCACTGCGCCACTGAGCACTTTTCATAGAAATGAATGGGGACGCCATCTTGGAAGACAGAAGTAGCTGTCTCTAGTTATATTAACTCTATGAGATAGACAATACCTCGGGCTGGTCTGGATGTAAATTCTGGGGCGTGACAAAGATACAGACCAGAGCCAATAAGAGGGCAATCACCGGTCCTACTAGGACCGGTAGCTTTGTTGAAAAGCTAGCGTTTTACAGCCACATTTTTTCTTTTTGAGATTTGAATAGGAAAGAGGTGTCAATGGACTTTGATATTCACGGTATGTTCAGTTTACCCATCGAACTGTCGTTATTCAACTATGACAAGGTAAAATCGGTTTTGCAGTCAATTGCCCCTTTAAGACTGCAAGGGGAGCTCAGCTTCCTAACATTTCAAAAAATTGATGCTCAAATATTTACTATTGTGTTAACATTTTAAATGCGTTAGAACACGTTCATATCGAATACGAGTTAGTTCAGAATCAGCTACATATATAAGCAGCCAGTCGACTGTACTTCTCATACATTCCCGTAGCGCATGGGGAACGTCTGGCCCGCAGGCCGTATGAGGCCCGCGAAATCATATGGACCGGCCCGCCATGGCACTGCAGGAACCATATTATTAGGTGCATTATTCGTTGGCAGCAGCACTATTTTAATATGTGGAAGAGGACCGTGGAGGCGCGCAGCGTTGGGTACCAATGTTGTACCAAAAAAATTCGCTCGAGCGCTCTGCGCATTAAGCGTGGGATTCCTTTCTAGCATATCAAACCCAGAATACGTTGTTGGTTTTGGCTAAGCCCCGAATGTTTACAACGTATGGCTCCGCAACTGATTAAAACTCAGATTCGAGAAGAAGCCTCAAAAATTGTGGCAATATAAAAAATAATACGATCCCTTTCCATCATGATAACCCGCCAGAAATGTTTGTTGCACCCCTAGTCAAAGCAGGCTGCATCCGTGCCAGCTAACATCACAAACCTCACCAAAGAGAAACAGTTCCAGCCATCACATTAGGGGTGAGTTAATTAAATGTTTGACCAAATATAGCAGGCACATTTTAAAGTTGATAATTATGTACGGCCCCCGAATGATTTTATAAATATCCAAATGTCCCTTGGCAGAAAAAAGGTTCCCGCCCCTGCCGTAGCGCCACAGTGCATTTCCCTGTTGAAGCGCAGCTTCCATGGACTTCAATGGGGCTGCTTAGAACAGGTTTTTCCAGTGCTTCAAAACTATACGGTCATTGGAATGCTGTGATTATGTCCCGCCCTGGACGCTCAGCGTATCTGGGGGTAAATGGAGGAGTGGGCTGGCCTGGACGCTGGGCTTCCGCCTGATGATTGGAGGGTCTGTCGAAAAACTGCATCTCCCTTTGATTGACAATGATTTTATACTATAAAAAGTCACCCAAGCCATTCAAGCTCAGTTTCCCCTAACATTTCAAAATATTAATGGTCAAATATTTACGATTGTGTTAACATTTTAAATGCGTTAGAACACGTTCATATCGAAGACGAGTTCGTCCAGAATCAGCTACATAAATTAGCAGCCGGTCGACTGACTGACTGACTTCCTTCTCATACATTCCCGTAGCGTCACAATGCATTTCCCCGTTGAAGCTCAGCTTCCATGGACTTTAGTGATGTGTCGTTCGTGAACGATTCGTTCATTTTGAACGAATCCTTACCGTGCGTGTCCACTACAGCGGAGCGGCGCGGAGCGTCGGCTTCCAATCCATTTTCAATTAAACCGGGCGTTTAATTGAAAACCGGGCGTACGCTCCCACAATGCCATAGGCTACACGAGCGTCAACACCCGGTTTCATTGAAAATGAATTGGAAGCCGACGCTCCGCTCCGCTCCGCTGTAGTGGACACGCACGGTTACAAGGAGTCGGGAGGAACGAGTCCTCTCAAAGAGTGATTCGTTCATTTTCTCATAGCAGCGCATCGGAACTGTTGCATAGGCTCGTCCAAGTAAACAGAAATGATTCGTTCATTTCCCAACTCGGTCTTAGGGTACGAGTCTTTGGATAATTTTTCACGTGACCTGCATGGCTCTGTACTGATAGCTAGAGGAACGATTCGTTCATTACCCGACTCGGTCTTTGAATAATTTTTCACGTGACCTGCATAGGCTCTGTGATGGTAGCTAGAGAAACGATTCGTTTATTTCCCGACTCGGTCGTTCTACCAGTCTTTGGATCCTTTTTTCACGTGACCCGCATTGTATTTGTAGTAGAGGAAACAGTTTCCTCATTCCCTTTCCGCTGTTTTGGTAAGACCTGAATGATATTCGCTCAAGTCATCATACTGACTGGTTTTGTTATTTTCACTTTACATTTACACTTACAATTTAGTGCGGCGTAATTGTTTGCCGTGATAATTAAAAGCTAGTGTGACAATAAATGACCAAATCATACAAACTGTCATGATCAGTGCTTGAAGTGGGCCGGTACTCACGTCCCAACTGGTTCCCAATTCAACTGGTTCCCCAGCTGTGCGTGCACCTATCAGTCCGCCTCCATCACCAGATTCGTCACAAATTCGCAAACATATTACTGGCGATTTTCAAGTCGGATCTCATATTTGCTGCAGCAAATATGAAAGTAGGCCAATAGCCTACGTGCGCACTACATAAGGCTACCATTTGCGACAAAATAAATGGAGACAAAATAAAACATTTGCAGGCTCGCATGAAGTGGGATTCGATCCCACTAGAGCAAAAATACATTCACACGTAAGTCCGATGACTTATGCCACGTGCCATATCAGCTCTGAGATGAGGGCAATATGATTACGTATTTGTTAACTACGTTGGCCTTCAGATAACATTTTGAATTGGCTTCTTCTGAATCAACTGGTTCCCATAGACACTACCCGAATGAAGGCTACTAATCACGTATTTGGGGTTGTTCAGAGGCAATAGTCGTATTTACCTCGACATCAAAGCTCCTTCTGACACCACATATTAAAAATTCATACGAAGAACGTCGCTGCTGACCCAGACAATACGATCAAAATACGCGTAACACAACATGGAAACATTCGTTTCCTATGCGATTTGTGTAGCCTATGGCTGAGTGTGTCTTCGCTATATCTTTTGAAATCAATTCATTTCATAATTGAATTTTCTGAACAAATGTACTGAGCGCTACATTACAGCCAAGCACACCATAATAAATGGAAGCTAAGAAAATAAAAAAGATTCGAGTTGGATTTGATACCACGAGCAAAAAACACCTGCATTATTACAAACCATTGCATTATACAGTGAGCCACTGAAGCACATGCATGGAACGGTCACAAAATTGTTAAGAAAGTTCGCCTTCAGGCAACATGTTGTTTTGGTTCTTCTGAATCAACTAGTTACCGTAGACACCACCCGAATGTAGGCTACTCATCACGTACTTGGAGTTGTCTCAAGGCCATATTAACCACGATATCACAGACTCTTAGGCTAATGACACCACATATTGCGAAGTAATACTTAAATCGTCGCTGCATGATATAGAAACGTGGGCACAGACATGATCATACTTCTGATAATCATGGCAAAGTAACCCTAACAGGTAACCAGCTGTTTTGGGTGAACTCCAGTAGCCTAACCCCAAAAGATAGGTGGTTAATATGGCTATTGCCTTGAGACAACTCCAAGTAGCCTACGTGATGAGTAGCCTACATTCGGGTGGTGTCCACGGTAACTAGTTGATTCAGAAGAACCAAAACAACATTTTGCCTAAAGAACAACGTTCTTAAAAATGTTGTGACCATATCATGCATGTGCTTCAGTGGCTCACAGTATAATGCAACGGATTGTAAAGACGCAGGTGTTTTTGCTCGTGGTATCAAATCCAACTCGAATCTTTTATTTTCTTAGTTATCCATTTATTATGGTGTGCTTGGCTGTAATGTAGCGCTCAGTACATTTGTTCAGAATATTCAATTATGAAATGAATTGATTTAAAAAGAAATAGCGAAGAAACACTCAGCCATAGGCTACACAAATCGCATAGGAAACTATTGTTTCCATGTTGTGTTACGCGTATTTTGATCGTATTGTCTGGGTTAGCAGCGACGTTCTTCATATGAATTTTTAATACGTGGTGTCAGAAGGAGCTTTGATGTCGTGGTAAATACGACTATTGCCTCTGAACAACCCCAAATACGTGATTAGTAGCCTACATTCGGGTAGTGTCTATGGGAACCAGTTGATTCAGAAGAAGCCAATTCAAAATGTTATCTGAAGGCCAACGTAGTTAACAAATACGTAATCATATTGCCCTCATCTCAGAGCTGATATGGCACGTGGCATAAGTCATCGGACTTACATGTGAACGTACTTTTGCTCTAGTGGGATCGAATCCCACTTCATGCGAGCCTGCAAATGTTTTATTTTGTCTCCATTTATTTTGTCGCAAATGGTAGCCTTATGTAGTGCGCACGTAGGCTATTGGCCTACTTTCATATTTGCCGCAGCAAATATGAGATCCGACTTGAAAATCGCCAGTAATATGTTTGCGAATTTGTGACGAATCTGGTGATGGAGGCGGACTGATAGGTGCACGCACAGCTGGAGAACCAGTTGAATTGGGAACCAGTTGGGACGTAACACCGGCACCTCTACATTTTACTCTTAAGCTTACCGGCACCTTTTCTTGCGTACCGGCACCTTTTCTTGCGTGCCGGTACGCTATCGAAAACGTTATCTAGACAGCATCAACTGATGCCTCAGTAAAACAGATTTTTCACTGCCGCTTTCAAACCTAGAAACTACACAACTTTAGTTTTTAAGTAGCCTAATTATGTTAGCATGGCTTCAAAAAGGCACTAAAAGAACGCATGTGCCAGAGCCAGACACATCAAACACAGACTATGCATGCATTTATGGCAGCTGTGGTGGCGTAGCTATACGGGGGCCGGTTCTGGTGGGCTGGTCTGGATAAGAGTCAAGGGCCTATATTTTACTCCCAGTCCATCCCTGCCGCCACGCAACATTAAGTCACCTCCTGATAAAAAGTTCCCGAGGCTATGCATTTATGTTGTTAATAAATAGGCTAACAACAATCCAAGTTTTGTTTTTGTTGTTTAGAAATGTCATAATGATTTGCCAATGCAAGAGAGTACCGGCACCTTTTTTTCTCCACTTCAAGCACTGGGATACACTATTTTAATGCAGGTATTTCTTTTGAAATAGTATCTGCCGGTGCACATTTCATGCACTAATTAACATGAGAATATGATATGTGTTTGCAGTGCAGTGCAGAATATCAGACAAGGAGATCAGTGCACAGTCTGATTTGTACACTAACTTCAATTCAGGAGATCAGGTTATGGCAGACAGGGTTTTTTTTTTATTGTTGAAGCAATGGCTAAATGTGGTGCCACACTGGTCATGCCTTCATTCCTCAAGGGGAGAAAGCAGCTAAAATGTAGCTAAGCCAAACACTATTATAAAATGGCCATAAAAGCAAAATACAAATATTTCATTATTTACAGTAATTTGTACACTACACTACGCACACAGTAAACACAGAATTTAAGTACAGTACACACAGTATTTACAGTAAACACAGTATTTACAGTAATTTGTATTGTATTATTTATAGATATCTGTATATTTAGGAGGTTTACTTATTTAAGCTTAGCATAGATGTAATTTATGTTCTGTGTACTTATGTTAGGCCTATGTAAATGCCAGGTACTTGCGTTGTCTTAAGAATGTGCATCGGACAATACAAGACTTGAACTATATGAAAACAATATATATATGCCATATACAGATGTATACCTACTATATGAAACAATCAGTATTTAACTGATAAGCAATCTTAACGTTTGCTTTATCCAACATTTACCTTTCTACTGTCAACTCTGCTTGCTCATCAATCCACAAATCCTCAAAACTGCTCATCATTACAATGATAAAGTTTCCATAGTCAATAAGATAGATAGATACTTAATTAACCTCCGAAGGAAAATTATTGTGTCCAGACATAGCTAGAAAGCTCAGGCAGTCCAGAAAATCTTTAATCGTTAAATTGGATTTTATTGCTACAGCAGTAGCTAGCAATCTCAGTCACTACGAGTTTGATACACCGTTACAACATTACCGTTATTCGTTAACAATATCAACAGCAACGACATCGGGAACGTCTCGTTTTTCTGTTCACAAGCATAATCATGAAACGTGTTACAATCATAATAATCATAAAACGTGTTCACGGTTAAATGACATGGAAAATCCAGTTGGCTTCAATGGCTTGTTAAAGGAGACATGGCATGAAAACTTCATTTTATGAGGTTATTTAACATTAACATGAGTTCCCCCAGCCTGCCTTTGGTCCCCCAGTGGCTAGAATTTTCGATAAGTGTAAACCAAGCCCTGCGTGTTCTTCTCCGCCTATGACAAAATGAAGGCTCAAACGCTCTGTTTGAAAATCTCCTCCAAGTGACGTAGATACGAGAAAGGTTACCTTCCCTCTTTGCTTTGCCCACTCAGATCATCTGGCCCGCCCATGAGAAACTGAGCTGCCACCGTGCAAGGGCGAGTGCGATATCGTTTTTTCCAGGAGAGACATCATGGCAAGCAAACAAACGAAACATAACAGTTGCTCATTGCTTGGATGTGCAAATCAAAACAAAAGTATTTTTTTAGTTCCTTCATCCAAGCTTCTGCACAACCAGTATCTTAATTTTATTTTCGCTGGAATTGCGCCGACACAACTTCACAAAGTTTTGTATGTCTGCGCCAAACATTTCAGCCTCTACTGTTTCCTCAACTTGAGCCAATACAAAACTGGCCTTGCTGAAATAAAATTCTGGACCATTACTAACTCTCCTTGGTCAAGCTACAAACCTTGGACAAGTAAGCTAACTAACACTATATCATTTTGTTGCTTTACTGTATATGGTTACCTAGCTTGCTACCCTTAGAATGTGGCTGTAACATTAGCTCTGCAGCTAACAGCTGAATTACTGTTGCTTATGTAAAGATAGATGGCATCAAGTAGGCTGTGTGTGAATACAAACGCTGTAACGCCAGTGTTGTGCACTTCTTTGTTATTTGGATAACCGTTATGCTGTTGGTGTTATGGCACGGGCGATATCCGCCTTTCTCCTCATTGAGATTATTTATGAGTGTACACCTCTGCAAACCAGGGTGATCAGATGAGAATGGGCAAATTCGAGGCATATTACAGCAACGGGGGCTACGAGCCATTGCGATACATCCGTTGTAAACATTAGCGCATGTTGCCGCCTCTCTCCTCCTCATTAGCATTTAAAGCTACAGACACCAAAACAGCGCGTTCTGAGGAAAGCTCATTGTGGGACTACTCTGGCTATAATTCTGCACCATGGCTGAATTTCGGGAAAGAGACTTCAGATACAGTATTAGGGGACCACTAAGGCCTATATACAAGCATCCAAAAACAGCATTTCATGTCTCCTTTAAGGTTAACTATCGCTAGCCAAGATTGACGTTATCCACCCGGAAGTAAGATATTTGTTGTTGTGACGTAAGGCTGAAAGGCCGAAAAATGAGCCTCCCCCATGGGCGGAAATCCCAAGGGGGACCACGAAGCCCCCAATCCTGGGAAAAATATGATTTGTCCCCCCCAATAAATCACTGTAAACATAACTATCTAATTTCAATAACATTAATAATATGCAATGAAAGCGCTTTGCTGATTATGGACACAATGGCACTTTTTAAAGTTTTAAATCAGGGGTACTCAATTAGAAACTCAAAAGGTCTACTCACCAAATTTCCATTCAGTCGAAGGTCCTTACCTTGGTTTGACTGGCCCTTACCTCTCCCATTGACTCCCATTCAAAATTGACTTCGGTTTAGGCACAGTACCCGTGCCCTTGGGCATCTTTCTCCCATACACCAGAGTTCTGAGGGTAATTTTGTTTATTGTCTATGCTTTGTGTCATAGTGACGTTTCACGTTAGCTCTACCACTTTTGACAAGGGCAACCGTCTCATTGCAGATTAAACACATCAGTTTTGTGCACCGGCAACACAAATGTGTTCTAGTCAGTCCATTCTGTCTGAAATTTGCGATTTTTCTGAATCAACTTTTCGCTGGGTTTTGTCACGCCATTATTTTTGCTAAGGAAGACCAGGTAGACTACCTACCGTTTGCAAATCGATTAGCCTGCGTTGTTGCGAATGACAAACACAACCTGCGTGACCCACAGTGGTTGCGGCCAACGTCGACTGAGTGAGTTGTCATGGTGATTGCTATTACAGCTCCTGATTGGATCTTTGGATTGGACACAAGATAGAAACCACATCTAGTAGAAAAACCATAGACATAATAAATAGTGTAAAGGCTATACAAAATGTGCCGGTTAAAATGTAAACGTTCGGTCAAAATGAATTAACTCCATTGGCTAATAATATATCGGCCAAAGGTCCGGGTCCGGATAGGAAGACGCCTGGGTCCGGACTCGGACCGCGGTCCGCCATTTAGTGACCCCTGTTTTAAATGATTGCAAACCCTGCCTTGGTCCCATAATGGTTTGATCCACAACCCCAGCCCTCAGCAGTGATGCAGGTGCATGTGTGAAAATCGGACAGTATCTATCTGTTTGTGTCGTTGGTGGCTGATGTCCAGTAAGTAGTTGTAAGTATTGGTTTGACCATTTATTTCTACCACTCAATACAATAAAACATTCATAACTTTCACAATTTTCCCCGCATTTGTCACTATGTTAGCTAGCTAGCTAGCTTTATTGTTAGCTAGCTAGCTAGCTAGCTAAGTAACATCACCAGCTGTCTGAATTAAAGTCAAAGGGAAGCTAGCAATCATTAGCCTGGTCCTAACCAGACCCTCGTACATTTCATTTGTACAGAGGGTCTGGGATCTCTCCATTGACAAACGTTAACTTCCTTGAAGGCGGGTCCTCTGTTGAAGTTGAAAACTATTGGATCCGCCCAGAGCCACTCTGATTTGCCATAACCAATCGCAAGCGTTCGCCTTAGCCAACTCCTTCACCACTACTGTAACGGAGCTAGCTGCCGTAGCTGGAAAATCGAACTTTTCCCGAACCCCGTGGGGAGGAGGGCCACAACATCATGGCCACCAACAAAACTATTCGGCAGCGATGCCACAACTGCCGAATAGTTTTGCTCGCATCGTTCTCCGCCGCCATTACTGAACTACTCAAACAAGTGCACAACATTAACGTCATCGTTCTCAGACACCATCTCTGTTCGCTGATTGGACCTACAAAAATAGTGTTTCTGGAAACCGACTTCAGAGCCGAGCTCCCAGACCTAGTACAGAAGCAAAATCCAAATTGAGCGGTACGTAGGAGGGCAGAGCCAGGCTAAGCAATCATACCTGTCAACATTGGAATACCAAAATCCGGGAGATTCTTTTTTGGGGGGGGGGGGGTCGTGCGGCTTGCTGATTAGACATTAAATTCCTCCGTCCATGTAGCCTACTGTCAGGGACGGACTGGAAGTAAAAATAGGCCCTGGACTTTGATCCAGACCGGCCCACCAGAACCGGTCCCATATACGCCACCACAGCGAGGGCCTTGCTAATGCATGCAACTTCTTTGCCTGATGTGATGCTAGTTATAGGGACTTCAACACTTAATGCGAGCGCGCATAGCGTGCGAGCAAATTTTTTGTGGCTGATTTGAGCTAAAAGATTTTTGAGGCTTTATGGAAAACAAACAAACACAGCCGCCTTTTCAATTGGTAAAAAATTGTCCAGTGAAGGTAATGACGTTTACGTTTATTGGCCTGGTTTTCCATAATAGGTGCGTTCGACATGACCCGACTTCATGCGGCGCCGCAGCCGGCTGCAGGCGGCTGACTTGAAAAAGTGCATTCTGGTTAGACTTTTTGTCCGACTTGAGACGGCGCCGAGGATACGTCACTGTGACGTCGCCATCAAAGTACCGTGAGATCGATTCGAGAACTGCCGGCTGTGTAGCCAAGCGCATTTTCTCAAGAGCAACTGCACGGTTCAAGTGACGACACAGCAATTTCATGATTGGCCAGACTCACACACGACAACTTTGACGCGTGTTTTGGAATATTCGGACACCTTCAAGTTTAATGTGTTGAAGAAAGGTTTTAGTCAGCCTCTTCACTACCGGAAAGACTGAGTTGAATTATAAACAAAGTAAAGTAAGCAAACAGCGCTTGATCGGCCATGACTGACATCAACGCAGCAAACCACGAGAAGCTGGAATGTCCGACTTCACAGAGCCGTTTTCAACTCCTCCCCGACTGCAAGCGGCTACTCTCGCCGGTCGTTTCATGCAGCCGCAGTCCATGTCGAACGCTTACTAGCAAGCTTTCTATATGTCAGTGTCACTGTTGTGTGCATAGACGTTCATTTGGAATAGACCAACCGTCCTGGGGGAAAGGGGGGCCGGCCAACCGTGTTGCTGGCCAACCGTTTCGCTCAATCTTCTGCCGAAATTTGTATTAGTAGTAAAAAAATAATAAGGCAGTAAAGCGAAGTATAAGGCAACCAGAAGTGCTTCGGCCCATCGGGAATTCTCTAGGTGCTCCCAATAGCCCGTCCGCTACTGTGTAGCCTACTGTTAATTTGCAGCTATATATTTTTTTTTTTGCGTAGCACCACCTGAGACTTTTGCCATTTCTACAAGTGATTCTGTATCAAAAATCAACCATGTATTTTTCAAATTCTCCTGCGTACCTGCGGAGATATCAACCTGCGCAACTGAGTTTTAGGTTGCGGCAGAGAATGTAGTTAATATAGACGGGCTCTGGTTGCGGTCACAAAAGGGTTGAAAATTGTATGATAGCCTATGTATTATGTGAGAGTAGGATGCATTTCATACAATACAAGATCTGGCAACTGGACAACATTTAAACAATATATTGATGTGAATATTTAGGCTATATAATGAGGTTTGGCCATACAAATTACGGGAGTTTCACGGGAGGAATGACAAAACGGGAGGGGGGCGGGAGATTGGTGTGAAATACGGGAGACTCCCGGGGAAAACGGGAGTGTGACAGGTATGCTAGCAATGCAGTAGCCTAGTTGTGTTCCTTATCTGACAAGGTGACTTGAGTGTCTACTATCGGAAATGCGGGTAGGCCTAACTAACGCGAAATTAATCCAGTTAATTGCACCACAGCGATTTCACTATGTTGGCAGGGTTCACACACACTAAGCCAGCTGCATTTGCATAGCTAGCAAACAAACCGATGGAGCAAACATTAGCTAGCACCTATTCCATTTGGCGTCGTCAAAAGATGGAAACTTTGCTATCGTCAATTTATTCCAAGATCAGCACGGATATTGTAGTTCTTCGAAATCCATTTGCCATGGTTAGCGATACTGAACAGAACTATACTATATTCTACCATTGTCATAATTATCTTAAATGATCTTGTTGCAAAAGCTAAATCATCTCTAGGGACTTTGAAGCACCTGTGTGCCGATCTGGAGTAAACTGGCAATAGCAAAGATGATGGCAAATGCCACTCAAACGGAATTGGGACTCGCTAGCTCTGCAAATTCAGCTATTCTGGGAAGCCAGCCAATATAAAACCAAAACATGAATTATATTAATATGACAAAAGGTTGCAGTTTGCGTTGTGTAAAGGGTGAACTCATACAGCTGTCAATCCTTGTCAATGCAATCCGTTTCACCTTTCCTAACTTTCTAGTTACCTGGGGCCAGTGACGTGCAGTCAGGGTAGGCAAGGTAGGCACTGCCTACCCTGCCAAATTTCAAACGTAAAAATGTTTATTAAATAATTTTATTTAATAAACCTATATTTGTATTTTTACTGATTATTCTTGTGATGTATATATGCAATATGTGTGTTATTTCAATTGTTTAGACGTTACGATGACAAATGTAGCAGTTACGCATAATCAAATACAACAAAATGGTAGAATAAGCAGTGCTTTTACTGTCCATTCATTGCGGACAACAACGAAAAACGCATTCGATCCTGTATTCTTTAACATGTACGTCGAAAAGCACAACTCTGCTGTGCCTTTGCACGTAACTATGTTATGCCAGTAATCATCAACGTTACGTATCAAACATGGACCAATTAAAATCGAGAAATTACTGGACATTTGCGCAGCTGACGTCATTACACCAGCTAAGCGTAACCCCGCGAAATTCAAAGTAAAAATGACGGCAGCAGTATCTCCCCATATCGTAGAACTAAGACATTTTTCAAAGCTCGATTTAATGGCAAAAATGAGTTGCTAGCAAGAGGGAGGCCCTATGCCAACCTTGCCTGAACTACACCAGCAAAAGGGACCAAAAATTGTTCGCTCGTTTCAAACGGACTGGTATGACAAAAAAGATTGGCTATGTGGCTGTGCTAGCAGTCAGCGGCTGTACTGCCATCCATAATCTACCGATTGGTGAGTCAGAAACTATTTTGGGTTTAATTTTGAGTTGGTTGAATTAATGCCGACTGCAAGCCATTTGCCTTCATATTCAATTGAGCAGTGTGTGTTCTCATTGTTGCTGACTGACAAACATAATTGGCCGCTGTGCAATAGTTAAGGATAAAGATGGTTGCATTCTGATGCTGGACATTGGTGTGTGTGTGTGTGTGTGTGCGTGCGTGTGTGTGCGAGAGAGAGACTACGATATGTCATGTCATGAGAGTAAGATATGTCATCCTGATTGGACATTTCTTGATATCAACCGTGCATGTGTGCCGCGCTTGTGCGTACTGTTTTGACGTAGCCTAGCCTAAACAATAAATTAGGTAACTTATTGACATCACCGCACGTCACTGCCTGGGGCCTCATATATAAACGTTGCGTACGCACAAAAAGCTTGCGTACGATGGTTTTCACGCACACTTTGTGATGTATAAAGATTTACTTGACGTGAGAATGTGCGGGCCGTCACGGAAACTTTTGAGCAGATGTGAGAATGTGCGGACCGTCCGCAAAGTCTTGTCTGGCTCTGTAACATGGCGAATTCCAACTGAAAAGTGCCGAGACTCACCAAACATTACAAAATAAAGTTTCCACTAGTACGTTTATGACGTTGACTATTCAAAAAATATAAAAAATAAACGTTTGATCATTAATGTGGATGATCATATCAAAATGCCAAAACCCAAAACGGGAAAAGCTATATAGCCTTCTGTTTATACCGCCACCACTTAATAACTTCTGTTAAACTTGAGGCTGTCAAACGAACGACAAAATCATGCTGTTACGATGCGCCACCACTCGTTTCTTCATTTAAAGTTTTATATCGGACCATTTCTTCTTAATTTCTGCCATGGTCAGGTTCTCTGAACCCACAGCATTGATGGCCCTATAATAATAATGATAATTTTATTTGTAATGCACTTTACATTTAGCTAAATCTCAAAATGCTGTCTTTTGTCACTAATACCTGATGACAGGCCGCCAAACAGGACACATTTTCTCGCCTCCACCTCTGTTGTCAGAACCGCGATCTGACAGTCACCGTATTTCTTCAAATAAACGCTGCAGCGTTTAACGTTCATTTTTGGTGCTGCGTTTCTTCGAGGGCGGCATTTATTCGAATAAATACGGTAATTCAGACAACGAAATGACCTCAGGAGCGCATTTATAGTCCATCTGCATATTAATTTATGGGAGGAGGCAAGGCGGGGTCAGTGGCTCGTTCACGTGCGGTCAATCTCACGTTGATTGTGATTTATAAAGGAAAGGTGCGCAGGACTAGCCTGGTCCTAACCAGATCCTCGTACATTTCATTTGTACAGAGGGTCTGGGATATCTACATTGACAAACGTTAACTTCCTTGAAGGCGGGTCCTCTGTTGAAGTTTAAAACTATTGGATCCGCCCAGAGCCACTCTGATTTGCCATAACCAATCGCAAGTGTTCGCCTTAGCCAACTCCTTCACCACTACTGTAACGGAGCTAGCTGCCGTAGCTGGAAAATCAAACTTTTCCCAAACCCCGTGGGGAGGAGGGCCACAACATCATGGCCACCAACAAAACTCAGCAAGGAATGTTCTTGCTCCGGCTTTAACCTATATTCGGCAGCGTTACCACAACCGCAGAATAGTTTCGCTCGCATCGTTCTCCCCCGCCATTACTGAACTTCTCAAACAAGTGCACGACATTAACGTCATCGTTCTCAGCCACTCCCTCTGTTCGCTGATTGGACCTACAAAAAATTTGTTTCTGGAAACCGACTTCAGAACCGACATACCAGACCTAGTACAGAAGCAAAATCCAAATTGAGCGGAAGTACGTAGGAGGGCAGAGCCAGGCTAGCGCAGGACCTGGCGTACGACCGGTTTTATACATGTGAATATTTTTGTGCGTAGGTACTTTTCGAGTTTTGGCCGTACGCCATCTTCTGGTATGAAAGCTGCGCAATCCTTTATACATGAGGCCCCAGGGGTCTCATTTATAAAACTGTGCGTAGGATTCTTACTAAAAGTGTACGTACGCCCAAAAGCCTAAAATGGCGTACGCACACAAAAATGCAGATTTATAAAACCGTGCGTAAGCACACCTGTACACAATGTTCCCTTTATAAATCACAGATTACCCGCAAGTGTGCGTAGGTGAATCTGCATTTTACCCCGCCCTGAACACGCCCATTTTCAACCAAAAATGGTCAATGCAAAGCACCTCTTGAATGCTAATCCAGTATATTAATGATCCTGGCATGCGATTGTTTTTAATGGTGAATCGTGGCGCATGACAACTTTTCAGACACTGTTAGCCTATTGGCGGAGGCCCGAAAACCACAGTATTTGGTGGCCGGTGGATCACCAATAAAAAAAACAGTGCGAGTGGTTTTAACTGTGCCAGTGATACCGCGAGTCAATATAAAAATTGGAAACAAAAGCGTTTTGGTATGGACAGTAATTATGGACTGATAACGAGGACGTAGAGTGTAGCGATTGCGCGGGAGCTTAACGACTTTATTTCCAGTTTTTGACATATGATGATAAATGCACAATATAAAAAAAATACATTTAGTTATACACTGTGTTCTGCAGTTAGGCCTTTCTAAAGGTAGGATATGTGATGTTATCCTGTATTCCATGCAGTCGGGGAATCTCCCCCTCCTGCACTCCCGTAGTGGACAACCTGATGGTGAAACAGCGCTGAATTTTGATTTCAAATTTGAGTTGGATTGTACAACGTTTTTATGGAACAATTATCACTCATTACAAGCGCAAATAACACTGCTGGATTTAATCTTCATGATAATGATGAAATCGAGGAAAAAAAACAAGATTGAGGAAAACAAAATATATAAATATTACGAGTAGAATCGTTCTTCCCTCATTTACTTTATGCAGTCTGTCTGACTACAGTATGGTCATCTGCGTCGCCATTTCCAACTGTTTCGAAAATGTGCGTAGGCCTACGGGAGGGTCAGAGTTTGTGTGGAGGACCGCACATTCTACCGTCAAGTTAGTTTTTTATAAATCACAACCTTTGCGTGGAAAGTGGCGTACGCAAATTTTCAGCCCTGTTTTGTGCGTACACAAGCTTTATAAATGAGACCCCTGGTAGATCGAAGCCTATTCTAGAAGAATGGTAATAAATGAAAAAAGCCCATCTCCTACTGTAAATAACCTGCACATTGTGTGTGCGGCCAGCATGGTAGAAAAATTGCAGAAAAAAGAAAGACGGACATCAGAGCTTTTCAGGAAACCAGAACGCAAAGAAAGAACCCTAGTGGCCTAATCTCAAAGACTATTTGAGAAATTTTTCATTAAAATGATGTGAAATGTGCTAATTGAATGCTTCATAATGATGCCGTTGGGCAGAGGAGGCACCAGATGACAAACAGACAATAGACCAATTATTTGTTTGTAAACAATCGGGATGCGCGCGCACTGTGGCTGCAGAAAACTGGGAAAGGATAGCATTTTAAATGGCAAAAGGACCACACGGATAATACAAATAGTTAGATTTAAAAAGACCAAAAGCGTCGAGGAGGACATGCCTTTAGGAGAGAAAGCGATTACCCAATGATCTGTCGCATCAGAATTTTGATTTGGGTCACGAAAGTCTTGAAATTTGAGTGAGCATGTCGCCCGGTACAGACCGCATAGTCGAGCGGCAACCATGTCTTCACGTCATGTCACAAAGTTCATAATTTTACATTTTTACAGTCAATTCTACATTTAAAAAGTCGAGCAGGGCAGCTTTCAAGAGATATGGGAATTCTGCTTTTAGTCAGCTGGTCCAATTATTTTTCTGATTTGTTTAAACTGGCAATCTGAGTGAGACTACATCCCAGTTACACTGTTTTGACGTTAGCCTCTGTCAGACTCGCTCACTGGCAGTGTGCACAATGTTGTATTTCACTCCATTCTACACCAGAAACGTCAGGGAGGACTTCCTAATACGAGTCTGGTGAAGATAGCCAGAATCTCGGATTTCATTAACCTGTCTGTTTCATTCGTCATTTGCCTGAGAAAGCGACCTCTGTTAGCCAGGCTAGTTTTGCCCGATCACTTGGACAGGCTATTTGTTTAAGGGTATCGGGGTCAAGTGACTTTTGAGCATAGACAAGTGAACGTAAATGTATTTGTCCAAAGGCCAAGAGCCTCAAAAAGTTAATATCAAGCCCTGCAATCCAGTGGCCAGAGATATATGATGACCTGAACGGTACTCCAAGAGTAATAGAACGGGGAGAAGTTCGTCTTTTGCAACCCACATGCGCAGTTGAGCCTGCTTGACAGTTGTGTGACGTAGGGTGATAATTGGTCTATAGAGCTGCAGGTAGACAGGAACAGACTGGCAGAGACAGGGGGTCTCAGGTAACTTTGTTGAGTCTCTTGTTTGGCAACATGATGGGTTCTCTTCTTTAGACTTGTAAAATAGGGACATAATTGGACAATGCCATGGATACCCCCACTCTCTACTTAAACTGGTGACTGAACCAATATTAGTTTGAGGCAATGGTTTTGTTGTTGTGATTATTTGTGTAGTATTGGGTATTGGTAGTTAGAAGGATGGGAAACACCTTATGTATTTTTTAGGAGACAGTCTGTGAGTCAGTGAGGGTGGTGAAAGGGAAAGTGCCAGGAAGAGACTTCAGATGACAGTGTCACAGGCTCACAGCCATGGCAGGACCGGGGGTCAACCCTTTTGTCAGCAGGAAACAGTGGCACCGTACTGTCTAGTCACCTCAGTGGTGGCACAGAACCATATCAGCCACACCCACAATTTATAGAACCGCAGAGTCTTGCCAAAAAAGTGTTGAAACTTCAAGAGATATGGTTTCACGATTTTCCCCAACTTTATGATGGTTCAATTGAGATTATTTTAGATGAGACTGCCCCATGCCCATTGTAATTACATAAACTGCACCCATACAATGTACAGTACATACTGGCCTTTCTTGGTATTGCTGGTTGTAAATACTGTACACCTGCATTCATACTTGACTGATAAGAAACACTACTAGAACAAATTGAGATAACCCTTCAGTTACGAACTACAAATTAACCCGTGGGTATTAATTATGGTTCCTCAATATACATTTAACATATTACAATGTAGGCTGTATTGCAGCAATCATTTTGGTGTCCCCCTCAGAAATTGCTCTAGCCTGACGTTGTCATACTCATAATTCTAGTCAGAATATGAGTCTGATAACTCTCCGTTGGGCTGTGACTATGGGGCGTGTTTCAACCGAACTCGTAAAACAAATGCCCCTTCGCTCAATTGGATAGACCTACAACCAATCAGAGCAACGTAATATGTTGTTTGTTGAAAACGAATTCAACCCAAGCGGTCTTTCGTGATGTTGTTGATTACGTTACTGTTGATCATCTGTCCATCATCGTATAAAGCCCGCCCTGGGAATTTCATTGGTCCGACCAGCTCCTGGTCATATATAGTTTGTCCCCAATACGAGCCCCTCCAGACCCAACTTCCCGACCAGATTATTTTGTGGGCGGGGCTAAATTGGGCTGGCAGCCAGGCTAAAATTGCTCTTGAGAAAATGTCATATAATCGTCCCCCCAAAGTTGAAAGCAGATTTTCGCCACTGGCTTCCCCTGTTTGAAAGACCAGCAGCCGCCACTGATCCAAATCTATTTGTATTTAAAAGCTCACAACAATATACAACTAAACATACATAGCTTTATTGAAGAAGTTCCTTTTGCACAAGACTGCCTGTCAATACAATTTAAAAAAAATAGGCTGAAAGTGAATTCTAGAAACTGTGTTTTTATGGAGGCTGTATCCATGCAGTACGACCACCTGGGTCACCTTTCTGTGGGGCCCATCAGCTATGCTGAGGATAATGGGAAGCCGGTGCCATTGATCATGTGTAAGGAGTACTACAAGAGAGCGAGTGTGAAGCCTTCTGACGAGGCCTACGACATAGATGCCCAGTTGGAAACAGGTTCTGTCATGCTCACCTTTGTGGTCGTCATGGTCAATTTTGAGCTATTGTTTGGCATTGTCCTTTATTAGAAATTGTAAAAGTAGTTAACAAGTGAATTGGTATATAGAGAATAGAATAAAGCAAACAACGTACTTACATTATGCTAAGTGAAAGGGACTGTATTAAATGATGTAGTATATTAAGCAGTTTTTAAATTTGTATTTGTCTTTCTTAAAGTTTGATTAAACTCTTTTAGTTTGTATGTCAAAAGATCCAGCCTCCGTGCATGGATGGAGAACTGAAAATTCTTCATTTTTTGATCTGGAATTTTATAGGTTTGTACCCTTTAGAAAGTATTAATACATTTTTATGAAAAGTATTTATTTGGCCTTGAAGTTGGTAATTTGTTATTTTTTTCTATTCAGGCTAGTAGACATCAAGATAACTTTCCAACTAAAAGGAATCAACCTCCAAACAGTGCGCTCGCATGAGTTACCTGACTGTTACACATTCTTTGTCACTGTAAGGGTCCCTGTTTAGTGTAAACATCTTCCATGCCATGTACATAGGATAATGATGAATTATGTCTGAATAAAACTTTATTCCACTCACTTTATAGATTACATTTGACAATCAGTGTCACAGTGGAAAGGTGAAAATCTTCCTCGAGATCGATGCACCGAGAAGCCCATGCAAAAATTGGAAGATATCTGGGACTGGTAAATCCTTGTTTTTCCACTGTAAACAAAGAACACCGCAGACATTGCAATTGTTAACATTATTCTGTCCCACATCACATATATTTTTAGTAGATTACACTTTTGTAACTGGGATGGGTTTATCTGTTTCTGCCCAGAAGAGACTTCTGTAATTTGGATGAGTTTATCTGTTTCAGCCCAGAAGAACACACACTATCTACTGTTTTTTGACAGTTTTGTCATCCTGGTATGTTTGACCTCAGCAGTGCTGTGCACTCGCTCCATCGTTCTGGCAGTTCGGTTACTTCAGGTGGGTCTTCGTATCTTCAATTTAGACCTTGTCTTTCTCTCTATGAGTGTTTGAATCACAACAAATGACACAAATATTGTCTGCTTTTCAACAGTGTTTCCTTGTATCTATTGAATTTTTTAGTGTCACTTCTATTAATGCTACACTACTATAGCTTCGCAGTTGTATGTCAACTTAATAAAACTGATGATGCATGCAGTGGTAGTTAAGACTTGACCTAACTTAGCTTGTTAATTCACTGCCCTTTTGCTGTTTTGCTCCTCGTTTATAGCGATTTTCAAGATTCTTCCATGACAATTCTAAATGCAATGTGTGCCAATCAGACAAAAAGGAGTTCCTAAATGGTTGGTATGTTCTGGTTATTGTTAGTGACACCCTGACCATAGTAGGATCCATATTGAAGATGGAAATACAAGCAAAGGTACATTCTCAGACTTAAAGTTCATGTTTATTAATTTGAATTGCTATTCACAAACCTTTTGATAACTGCTTGAAAAGTGAAGTGTAAAATGTTTCTCACTATACTGTAACCCAATAATGGTTAATAAAAAAAAACTTGAATGAAGAGGTTAAGAAATCAAATTGTATGTTGCCTAGACACCTAGAGTCAATGTCCGTGGACTTTGGAGCAACATGGCTGAATGTAGACATTGTAAAAACCCAGAGCTATTTACTTTAACCCATGTGTGACTTCTGAGTCAAGCTTTTATAACCCCCGCACTAAGCTTATACTTTAAGCTGACATATGAGGAATAGAAGTCCCTTCTTTGTACACAGTATAGTTTGTGGGGCTGTGATACTATCAGTAGCTGTATTTATACAGTCTGTTGTGAATTTGTCTGACTCTCTCCTCTCTCGTCTATCTTTTTATATATCTCTTATTTAGAGTCTGACCAGCTATGATGTGTGCAGTATCTTCTTGGGAACGTCTACATTATTGGTGTGGGTGGGGGTGATCAGATACCTTGGATACTTTCAGAAATACAATGTAAGTTTGTATAGAGACTGGGTAGTATCAATACTTCCCTTATTTAATCAGATATCAGTTCCCTGTGTCACATACGATTCTATACAAACAAACTGTGTCAGTCCCAAGTTCTGGAAAGACTACCACAACACACACAATAACCGCCCCTTTTTCCCCTACCAGTCTGTTAGATTTTTGCATTCTGTTTGTGTCCCCCAGGTTCTCATCCTGACCATGAAAGCTGCCTTCCCCAAGGTTCTACGCTTCTGCTGCTGTGCTGGAATGATCTATCTTGGCTATACTTTCTGTGGCTGGATAGTACTTGGGCCCTACCATGAAAAGGTACAACTCATTGTATGATAATAATACAGTCAGTACGATATAGTCTAGTGCAGTATTTATTAGTATAGTAAAGTGTCATGTAGATTGATGATAATTAAAATGCCTGCAATGAGTTAGATTTAAATCTGTTTAGATATAGATTTAAAATGTTCATATGTTTTGTAACCACAGGGTAGCAGTGTTTATTCATTTTTAAGAGGTTTATGTCATAGTTAAAGCAACGTGCCATGCCCAACAGAATAAATAATAGCAGCAAGTATTTAGCCATAATTGTCATGTAAGATAAATTAATTACGGAAGTAAAGTTTAACTGAATATAGATGTAACTTGTTTTTCTGACGTGGGCCAATGCCAACAAACAACTGAAAGTAGACATCTACAAAACCAAAAATCCAGTTTGTTGAATAAGGTGCAGATGATTTAAAAAGTATATATATTTTTTGTACAAAGACACTCATGTTTATGAACCATAAATGCATTGCAAACGTGGACACAATCAAAATGCAAACACATTCATCACACATTCTACAGCGATGTGCTCTTGTTACATTGAAATCACTAAAGCCAATATTATATATGACACCTGTGAACAGCAGAGTGGCATATCCCATTGGAGTCTGTCACCGCAGTGTAAATAAAGTGGGTTCAGTTCAGTGTCTATCAGACAATTGAAAGTGAAGACGTGGTCATGGGCGTCCCTTCAATGTCAGCAATTCCAGTTTGTGTGTTTACTGTGGAAGGTAAACAGCGGATGTGAGAAGGCTGCCAGGCCACACGTCCTCCTGTCCTCTTACCCAGAATCCATATGGTCTGAGTGGGCTGTGTTTAGATCCTATCTCGTTTTTCTGTTTGCTGAGTTTGCTCCTCTGTATGTTTTCTACCATGTCTCATGACTTCTTTCTTTCTTTTCTCTGTCTTTATCTTTCACGGATCTTTGATTTTCCATTGGTCTCTTTCTGTCCCTCTTTTTCTATCTTCCTATGTCTTTGGTCTGTCTTTCTTCCTTTTGTGTCTTTCTATTATCTGTATCTTTCATGGCCAACAGGGACCAATCCCCCCCCCCCCCCCTATTTTCTGTCTGAGTATTAATATCTCTCCTTCACCCTCCCCCTTTTTATTCCTCATCATATCCCTCTCTCAGTTTGAGGGCTTAAGTCGTGTGGCAGAGTGCCTGTTCTCCCTGGTGAATGGAGACGACATGTTCACCACCTTCGCCCAGCTAAAGGACAGGAACACGCTGGTGTGGGTCTTTAGCCGTGTATACCTCTACTCGTTCATCTCCCTCTACATCTATATGGTGCTATCACTCTTCATTGCTATCATCACAGATGCATACGAGACCATCAAGGTATTGACACCAGAACCGAGATTATGCTCAAATCCATTATGATCCCAAGGCCTTGTAAAACATATAATTCCAGAGACAGAATTCTGACAGAAAACTGATGAGCCCTTATTAGAGATCAAATAACTGAGCACAATTCTCCTCAAATGTGACTAATAAGGGGTTCATTAATGACAACATTCTCTACAGAGCCACACTTATGAATGACCTTTTATTTTTTCAAACAGAACTACCAGAAGAATGGCTTTCCCTTAACTGACCTTCAGAAGTTCCTGAAAGAAGAAAAAGACTTTCCTCCTGGTGAGGACACAGAGACCGACTCACAGATGAGATACTCATCTCCCTGCTGCTGTAGACGGTAAAGTGTTACTAAATTTCCATTATGTTAAGGTATTGGTCTGTAGACCTGACAGGCTATAAAGAATGCTCTTAATTTAGGTAAATTTACTGCACAAATATTATTCAGTCGTATCTTTTTCTGCTCATAACATCACATCTCAGTCCTTTCTGCAAGTTTTTATGCGCAACAATGAGAAACTTTGTTTCAATTCATTGCCATGGCCAAATTCATGAGTTCTTTAGATACATGTCTTTTGTACCCATTTCCAAGCCAATCTCTGTCATCAGTGGCGATGCAGAGTTCCCTTTTCTGTGCTGAGGTTCAGCCTGGCCCTCTGTGGTCTCAGCAATGAAATTAGTGGTGGGAAAAATGCAGACACACCCAGCGATGTGCTGATTACAGAGAGACTGGCTCAGGCTGGGAAGAGCCTTCTCCCTATGGCCGCCACAGATAAACAACTCAGGGTTTGGCGTTGAGACTGAGTCAAATCAACCAGTTTTCTTCTGCATAGTCCCATCTCTCCCCTGAATGTTTTGGATCTTCTTGAGTTCGAGCCCATGGCCCCTTATTTCTTAACGAAACACTTGTCCAATGCCACGACTGTCCTGAAAAGATGCAAAGATTTAATTACTATTATTTTTCTATTTACTGATTTGAATCAGTGAGATAAATAGAACATTTTATAATGCTTAGATTAAATTTCAATGTTTGGTGGTTGACTTGATGTGCCCAGGTTTCCTTATGAGAAATTAAAAGATTTTTTAGAAAGTAGTTGTGAGGGTTCTTTTATTATGCTCCTTCTTTGTTCGTCTTCCTTCTTTTGGTTTTGTTTTGCTTCAGGTTCTAGTTCAGTTTTTTCACTGTCTAGTATTACGTTTCTATGTTCCGTGTTGTTCTGGCTGTCATTTGGTTGTATTGATTTCACCTGTTAATAGTTAGCATGCCTATTTAAGTCAGGCCCTTCGTTTGTTTCATTGTGAGGTATCATTTGTGTTAGCGACATACTGAGCATAAATATTTGGATTGATTTATATAGTGTCATCGACCTTTGCACTGTTTCTTTGACCTTGTATTGTGCCTAGCCCGTTGGATAATTTCTGCCTTGTGGATTTCCGACCTATTTCTGTTTGACTACAATTTTGCCTTGTCCTTTTTGTGGAATAAAACACAACACCTTTTACTCTACATCTGGGTCCTCTTCCCTTTCTTGGATCTACCTGGGATTGTGACAGAAGTATTATACCACATCCTTCAATCACACTAATGACATTTTAGTTTGTGAATCCAGTCTTATTCATCATCTTCTCTCATTGCTTTTTTCTACTGTTCCATAGCCCTTCAAATGTTTCAACAGACCAGTGATGTTGGTTTGAAATGTACAAGTTTGCAAGTCAAATGTGGTCAACTTAGTGCTACAGCAACACGAGCTGACATAGATGGCAAATCTGATCAAATAGTATATAAATGTTTAGTTCTTTACTTGTACATTATTTCATAATTTGACTTCCTTTGGTCTGTGAATCATTAGCATCATCCAACCCTTGTTATCTTATTAGTTGTCCCTCCTCCACTCTGATACTACAAACACTGTCAATTTAAATTTGTGTGAACCATTATCCGTTATTAACCATTATCAAGGGTCTGAGGTATCAAACCATTGCATTACGGATAGTCGCTTTATGGTACAGTAGGATCTGTAAAGATCTCTGTAGCAGTTGTTTTCCTAGAACATTTTCCAGTTAAATATGGGGGGGCAAGAGCTGAGTGATCCATTTCTACATTGAACCTCAGTAGCAGGGCTTGATGCTGGTTTGATGCAAGTTTGATAATGGTTGGCTAAGTTATCTGAGATCCGTTTTTGTCTATTCTGATGCACTTTACTGCATTAGTGATTCAACCATCAGCTGGAGGTTCCTTTGTTTGCACAATTTGTTTGCAAATTGCAGGCATCATTTTGGTGGTGGTATCAAATTGAAGGACATTCCCCCGGAGTGGTTTGTGCCTTCCTGCTCCATTCTCAAGTTTAAATTTTTAATTTGATCACATTCTCATTGGCTTCAAAAAGCACTCTAGCATACTTCCTAACCACATTAACAAAATCAATACATTCAGAGCATTCTCTCATTTGAGTTATTTCACTCTCTAAACAAATATTTGTGCTATAGGCCGCATGTAAAGAAATCCAAATGTACCAACAGTGTTGTGTTGCTTAAGCAAAATGGAGGCTCAAGCTGGTAGTAAACTTAAGTTAGTTACCTCCAACTCCACATTCATAACTGCATTACTATGGCTATAGGCAACATATATTAACTATAAAAACTGTAAGAAGTCAGTAATAGTATGATATACTTTTTGATAAAGTGAGTTATTAGATAGTTAGCATGATAGAGAAAAGTGCATTAAGGTCAGTTAACTAGTCTTTAATTGGCCATTACTGTATAAACCTAATGAAAAACCATGAACCATTGGTTCACTTTCAGTTTAGATCAAAGGAGCTTTATTTTTTTACTTTTACTTCACCAGTGTATCCAGTTGAGGATCTCTTTTGCAAGGAAGCCCTGCATACTCACTGTAAATAACCTACTTGCAGTGCTTTACAAGATCATGCCTAGTTCCTCCCAGGAGGCTTGTTGAAAATAAACAGTGTTGAAGAAAAGGAGAAGAACTTTTCTGAAAAAGTGTACTGTAATGTTAGAATAGTTTGGTTTCGTTTCAGTTAACCTTAACCATGACAAGAGGTATCATGTCATGGAATCCCTAAAGGACAAACGGGGGGAAAAAAGTTCCCTCACAAAAGGATTTGCGTTGTGTTGAAAATGTTTTCTCTTATAATTCTGAAAAGATTTAACCATTTACGTAAGCCTGTTGACAAATTCAGATAAACTCACTAATGACTCAGACAGTGGTTGACAACCCTAGCCTTCTAGCCCAGCAACGTACTGTAGATAGCTACCATGGTTTTGGTAACAATGCATTTGCTATCTGTCATAACCAGTAGGCCTATATTGATAAATTTGGTTTGACAAATCTGGTTCATAATCATTGAGTGAGTTACAGTTTCCTTATGATCAACTTTTAAATAAAGTAAGATGAGCTGTCCCATTAAGTAAAACATTTAGCTAACTAGCAGCCCTATCCCCTTTGATTGGTAGCGAGCAAACTGCTAAAAAAATCTCTTTAAATAAATAGCAATTTAGCAGATACTCAGGTATGAATCAAATTAGCCCATTGAGTCCACAAAATATACATTATATTTCTCGATATGAAATTGCTATTAGATATATGTGTGTTCGTTTTATTTCAGAGCTCCAAGAGATGATGACATCACACTTACCAGCTGACAGCAAGCTCCCCTTACACTCCATAAAATGCTGGGAGAAGAGGATTCAGAGAACAAGGAACAGGATCCTCTGCTAGTGAGGAAAATGCCTGAAAAACATTGTTAAGCACAGTATTTACACATAGGCCAATCTGCTGACTCTTTGCTAATATTTGCTGTATTGCTATCTTGAGTATTTCTAGGCTGACACCAGCAATGCATGGCTATCGATATTCATTCTAATCCACCCATGCAATGTTTCTGAAATACAAAGGAAACATAAATATAAAATGTGTTGCTGGTTTAGACTTTCTTTAATAATCTTTAATACACTGAATGGAACCCTTTATCTACAAATGAGTGGATGTGTTATTGTTTGTATCTATGAATCAATACTCAACATTCAGACTTGTTGTTATTGTTAATGGTAAACTGTGCATGTTGAATACACATTTTTTCGTACAATGAGTTAGTTACACAGTGCAAATATTGTTATATAATTTTATTGATTCATAATTTACACAATGCCGTGTTCAAAACGTGTATCCTATTTAGCCAGGATGTAGAAAAAGTCAGGTAGCATGAGATAAGACAACTAGGGGACTTGGAGAATATGCTACTAAGTGCTTAATTGGAGTGATTTAGAGTGGTCATGTTAAGCAATTTTATAAACAAATATCTGTGCTAAAGTTCATTTAAGATCAGTGAAGTTATTCTCTAGTAACAAATGAACTAAAAGCATAGTTCCAGTATTCCAGAGTCCAAGTTCAAGTCTTTTATTGTCAGATGCACAAAACAACACAAGGTCAGTCTGGGCACTGACATTCTTGGGACAAGACAACACAAAGCAACCTGGCATAACATAACATATAAGTATTTAGTTTAACATAGATTACATCTATGATATGCTAAAATATAATAAACCTCCTAAATATACAAAATAATATAAAATATACAGGACAGTATACTAAACCTCTAATACACATAATAACCTATAACCTTATGAACCTATACTAACCTAGAGAGAAGTGCTCAATGCAAGGTGGCAATGGAGCTTTCCTGTTGCATTATCTATTTGTGTGGGATGTCAAGACAGGCTTTGTGGAAAACATAAGAAAATCCTTATTCCACTTTACATTAAGAAATGTGTATTCATTTAAGCTGTAGCAGATGATTTTATACAAATACAAATAGTGCATATACAAAGTACAGCTGAAAAACCTCAGAAGGGCAGTTCTAACAGCAAAAAATCTGAATCAGAAATGGTTTTAATCGCCCTGAAAGTTTGCGCAGACAAGGAATTCACTTTGGCAGGGTGCATACATTCAACATATAGGAGTAAATCTTAAATAAGTGGTGTAAGTTTAAACAAGTCTAACTACACTATAGAAAAGGTGCCAAGTTTAGGCCATATGGCAGGTTAACCACCACTGTCGATTAATGGGTACATAGAGCACTCAAGATGTGTATATTCAAGAAATCTCAAAATGGTGTCTCAAAATGGTGTTTAAGACCAGTTTTTTTTTCTTCGAACCGGAAAACGATAACCGGCTTCCGGTTGAAACCCGCTATGAATCATGGGTAAATTTGCTAACCAGGAAAAAGGTGGATATGCCAAATTGCTGTTTTGCGTGCAGTTTATAACCAAATTCCTCCGCAGAACTTCATGAACTCTTTATCCATTATACGTCATCATTCAGACTCGGATTTTACGGAGATTAACGATATCGAAGCTTCCAAATTTATTTTTTGTACGTTTTTGTGGGGTAATTTTCACCTCAACCAACTTTCAATAACAACCAATAATTATTATTTGCCACCAACACCAAGCAGCATTCTTGTAAATATAAATGAGAAAAAAAAGATGCCAGGCCAGGTTCTTGCCAGCAGTTGAAGGGTGGGTTGTGGAGATTATTTTTATTTATTTTTCTGATTCAACTCTTTATAACTCAAGACAACTATCATCTCAATATTTACCTCACACGTCTAATTAGTGATCTCCGACTTGGCGTATATATGGCACACAAAATAGATGTGTAAACCCGTGTCATAGATAGGCAGAAGTATGAGACTGGGTTGGCGGAGCGGACTCCATGCAGACTGCTGAGTCTTCTGCCTCTTTGTTAGGCTGTCACACAATTCCCGTCTCTGAGTTGAAGCCACGCCCCCTACGCAAAATCGGGGCCCAAAAAAATGAAAAAAAACGTTAAAAAAGTTTTGAATCTGAAAACATGAAATGTGAAACTACGTGAAAATATGAAAGCGAAAAATGAAAATGTAGAATTTATTCAAAATTATTCCAACATTGAATCGAAATATTATTCAACCTAAAAAAAAATGGGCACTTTTTTCTTTGAATACATGGTTTTATTTTTTTTAAGTTTTCGACCAAAACTTGCATTTTCAATGTCAAACTTTAGTTTTTCGACTAAAAGATTGTAAATATATAATACTACATATGCACAGCACTTGACTAAATGTACTTTTACACTTGTAATTTAATATGTTCATGCTTACTGTCTTTATTTATCCACCTACTACTAACATTACCATTAATGATGGCAATATTGATAGTGATGCCATTATTGCGTAGCCCAGATAAAGCTCCGGATCAGGATACAGTTCAGTTGGCTTTTTTTTTTTTAAACGGAAAGAGCAAACATACACTTTCTTTGGAGGGTGTTTTAGTTTTAAAGCTGCAAGCCACGCTGTTTTGCATTCCTTATTCCTTGGCATGGAGTGCAAAGCATAGGGCGATGGACACAGACAATTTCTTTGAAGTTGTTGATGTTCGAAGCAAGATGTTTCCGCCGAAAATCTTAAATTTTCGTGAATTGTTATGGCAACCAACAACGGCACAAGTGTAACCTGAGCTCATGTTAACAACATTTATTACACGGCTGTTCTTAACACTGTAGAAAGCTCCATTCACTTGAATGGGGCTTCCCAACGTTCTGCGGTCTGTTATCTTCTGAAAACAGACCGTTGCTATGAATAACAGACCGCTGTCAAGGAAAGTGGCCTTTTTGCTTCTGATTCAAGTCTTTCGTAGCACTCCGCAAGTAGTCCGGTAACTTTTCAACCCCAGCGTACTCCGTTGCTTAGCGACGTCAGCTGATCCGAAACCTATCGGAATAAAACGTATAGCCTATACCAGGCAAAAATTGATGAGTTTCCGATTAATTTAAATATTTTGGGAAAGTACCGAGATTTTGACACTTGGTTAAAGGCTGAGTTGTTGACATCGCCAGTGAAGAAAAGAAAAGATCAAGAAAAGGCCAAGAGAGGACAGCAGCGTAGAAGAGGGCAGTGAAGCGAAGCGGCACAAAGTTTTGGACAACGGAGACATTGACAAAATAGAAGAGGATCGACACAAAATCAACACTAAAAGGAGCACAGTATGGGCCATGTCAGTTTTCAAAGACTGGTTGATAGAAAAAAAATTGCCATTAGACATGCACTATAATGCCAAAACTCTGAATCAGGGTGACGCTCTTTTTATCCTTCAGTGCAGAATGGCAAAGGCCAATCATACTCAATTGCAAGCTACATTGCACTTAGGGCAGGGATAGCACGTCACTTTTCAACATTTGACATACTGAACTCAGGCAGTTTTAAATCGAGCAACGACAAGTTCAAGTCCGTCATCAAACACTTGCGAAAAAAAGGCAAAGACACCAGCCAGCATCACCCCCCGATTTCAGCAACAGACCTAGATCTGCTCATCAATTCCGAGGTGCTGAATGTCAACACAGCTTGCGGACTGGTCAAGAAGGTGTGGTTCGATGTCCAGCTACATCTAGAAAGACGTGGCAGAGAAGGCAATCGGGACTTGAAGAGGGACTCTTTCATTTTAAAGAAAGACGAAAATGGAATCGAGTATATTTCTCTAGCATACAACGCAGAGACAAAAAACCACAAAGACGCCAAAGATCCTTGCAAAGGCAATTACCGTGGCTACATTTTTGCGGAGCCTGAAAATCCTAATTGTCCAGTTGCCAGTTTTAAAAAGTATGTATCCCTTTGCCCACCTAATGCCGATGCATTTTACCTGCACCCTCTCAAAAAGGACCAGCAACAGCTTAACCAACAGGATGTCTGGTACTCTCGGGAGGCCATGGGACACCATTTCCTTGGACAAATGCTGCCCAAAATCAGCCAGGCAGCGGGCCTGTCCATGAAGTACACAAACCATAGTTTGCGCAGCACCGCTGTCCAACTGCTATCCCGGGCTGGTCTGGTGAGTCGGGAAATCATGTCTGTGACTGGGCACAGATGTGAGGGCAGTCTGAGGAGCTATTGGACTCCATCCCTGACAGTCGGGGAAAAGTGGAACAGCGTCCTGTCCTCTCATCCCGGCAGCAGCAGATCTGGTGAGTTGTAGCTACATAGCCTAACATAAACGATTTGAAATGTCAAAATTATTCTGGCTAACATGCGTTTTTCTGTGTCCATGTCAGCTCCCCCCTAAGAAATCCGGAATGAAGACAGGAATATATCTTTCAATATTCCGAAAGAAGCCCCATTTTCCTTGTCAAATTTTACAATTAATGGCAATGTACAACAACATCAAATACAATGGATAACAATTTAAATGTTTATTACCAACAAGCAAATAGCGCAAAGTAATTGGAAAAATTAACCTGCCATGTAGACTTAAACTAATACTAACTAATAATTAGGGGACAGGTATGTAAAATTAATATCAAGTATAAAATAGCTATAATGTACAATATAAAAATAGAAATATGGTGCTTAGTGCCCCTCTGCCCTCTGGTCAGAGGTTCCGCAGCATTCGGGCAGAACAGCCAGATTCTGCAACAGCTTTTTTCCACAAGCTATCAGACTTCAGAATTCTAAATAATCATTAAATCTCAATGCGTTACAGTGAGCTTCATGTGGATTCATCTTATATGCCGCTGTTTGCAAGGAATATTTGTATTTATATACTGTCTTTTTAATATGTGCGATACCCATATTTAATATGTTCAATATTTATATTTTATTTGGGATCTATCTGCCTTTATTTGTATTCCCTCCGCAAAGGAGTACTGTTTGTTTTTATTTTTTGCACTACTTAGGTAGCCTGGTCCTAACCAGACTCTCGTACATTTCATTTGAACAGAGAGTCTGGGATTGCTCCTTAACAAGCGTTAACTTCCTTGAAGGTGGGTACTCTGTTGAAGTTTAAAACTATTGGATCTTCCCAGAGCCACTCTGGATCTGCCATAACCAATCGCTAGCATTCGCCTTAGCCAACTCCTTCACCACTAACGGAGCTAGCTGGAAAATCTAACTTTTCCCAAACCCTATGGGGAGTAGAGCCACAATATCATGGCCAAAACACAGCAAAGATTGCTCTTGCTCCGGCTTTAACTTTTGGATATTTGGCAGCGTTGCCACAACGGAATGGCTTTGCTCGCATCTTTCTCCACCGCCATTACTGAACTACAACTCAAACTAGTGCACGACATCAACGTCATCGTTCTCAGCCACTCCCTCTGTTCGCTGATTGGACCGGTAAATAGTTGATTCGAAAAATCTGACTAATATGCCGAAATCCCAAATCCCTCCCCACCTCCATCAGAGACACACACTGTCTCTCCACCTTCAAGAAAAGGCTCAAGACGCACTTGTTCCGGGAGAACAACGGTACTTAGGAATGGTTTGCTGAACCCAATGCTAGTTTCCTCAAGAATCACAATGACTCTTGCTTAGAGACTTATTGCTCTTGTTGGTCAGTGGTAAGTGAGTGATTTTATTTTTTCTGTTGCTTGCTTTTCTACAGGTACATTTGCACTTAGCAATTCATGTTGTTTAACTGTAACTTGCTTAACTACATGCTGTTATGGTTCTTCCCTTTGGCACTTATTTTTTGGTTGTTCACAATGTGTGCTTCTTGTTTTGGCTACCCTCAATGCTTTGGGGCTATCTTGTTGTTATTATCAGGGACCTATGCACTTTGTAAAGCTCTCTCTTGGAAGTCGCTTTGGATAAAAGCGTCTGCTAAATGAATAAATGTAAATGTATGCAAAATGAAAATTGTACTTAGGAGGGTAGAGCCAGGTTACTACTTAAGGCCAGTAGAACAACATTTTGTTCTCACATGCACTTCGCTGTACTGTTGAATGACAATACAAACTATCTATCTATCTATCTATCTATCTATCTATCTATCTATCTATCTATCTATCTATCTATCTATCTATCTATCTATCTATGTAGTGCAAATATAACATGGGTGCAAAAATGGCAAGGGTGCAAATATCAAAGGTGCAGTTCTGACAGCAAATCAAAAACTTTTAGCCAGCCAGCTATCTCCCAGAAGTTAACGATAGTGAGATGTCATTTGTGAACTATTAGTTCATTTTGAATGAATCCTTGTAAGGACCCGGGAGTAACGAGTCCTCTCAAAGAGTGATTTGTTCCTTTTTCTCTTGGCCGCGCATCAGGACTGTTGCATGTTTCCTCTACTAAACCTATGCAGGCAGTACCGGTCCAGGGTGGGGTAGAGACAAACCTAGGGCGCCAAATGTGCTAGGACCGGCACTGTATGCAGGTCACGTGAAAAAAGATCCAAAGACTCTGGAAATGAACTAATCTTTAACCCAAAGACACGGTCGGCAGAGGAACGAATCTTTAACCCGAAGACTCGGTCGGCAGAGGAACTAATCTTTAACCCTTTAATCTTCGTTGGGGTACGAGTCTTTGGATAATTTTTCATGTGACCTGCATAGGCTCAGTAAGGGAGGGTAGAGGAAACTGAAATCAAGAGAAACCACGACTGTATCTTTAGATCCGAGTCTTTGGATCATTTTTCACACGATCTGAATGCTCTACGCTTTGAAAAGAAAACCGGAAGGATTTGTTCTCGTCATTCACTTTCGCGTGTCTGCTAGGTTTAGCAGTAAGGCGTAAATTATATTCGTTCTTTGATTACAGGTTACATCAATCTTTGATTTGATCCAAACTTCCCATCACTAGAAACTAATGTTCTACTTTGGGGTAAGGGTTTGTGACGTTAGTGACGTTTATGACTGTGAATAACTAGTTAGCCACCATTAGCTTCAGTTTTTTCCACAAAAACTTAAATTATGCCTAAACCGTCAAATGGAACGTTTGCACAAATACAAGAAACGCAAACGGGATCCAGACGAACATTTTGACACAAAACAGAAACTGTCCGTGTAGTGTAAAAATTAAAGGGTGGGAAAATAATAAATAATACTATAAATAATAAATAAATAAACAATATGTATGACTTCTATTTATGACATATCTTTCTTTGAGAAGAACGTTTTTGATATTAGTAGCCGGTTCCCTAAACATATCTTTCTTATTCACACACCCTCTGTGACTGATCTAACTAAATGTCTAACCCCTTTCCTTCCCCTGTCCGAGGCAGAGATCTCTGACCTCATCCTCTCTCATCGCCCCACCTCCTGTCCCTTTGATCCAGTCCCCTCTCCTCTCTTCCAATCCATCTCTCCCTCTATCATAACTTTTCTTCTCCATGTCCTTAACTCTTCTCTTACTTCTGGCACCTTCCCCTCTGCCTTCAAACAGGCCTGGGTTACCCCTCTACTCAAAAAACCCTCCCTTAACCCTGCCGTCCTCCACAACTACAGACCAGTATCACTGCTACCCTTCTTTAAAAAAACAATTGAATGTGCTGTATCTAACCAACTGCCAAACTTTCTCTCTCAGAACAACCTACTAGATCCCAACCAATCAGGCTTCAAGACTGGCCACTCCACAAAAACTGCCCTCCTGTCAGTCACTACTGCCCTCCAGACGCAGTCTCATGCGTCATCATTCTGCTGGACCTATCTACATCTTTTGATACGGTCAACTATCAGATCCTGCTCGCTAGACTTTCTGAGATGGGCATCTCTGGCACTGCACTTCAGTGGATCTCATCCTACCTGTCGGGAAAATCCTACGAGGTCTCCTGGGGAGTCAAAAAGTGTCAGCCCCCTGCCAGCTCTCCAATGGTGTCCCACAGGCTCTGTCCTTGGACCCTTCCTCTTCTCCCTGTACACCACCTCACTTGGACCGATCATCACCTCCCATGGCTTCTCCTACCACTGCTACGCTGACGATACGCAGCTGTACCTGCCGGTCCCCCCGTCCAGGGATCTCAGCCAGAATCAAAGCCTGCCTCACAGACATCTCCGCCTGGATGACCGAGCACCACCTCCAGCTGAACCTCGCCAAAACAGAACTTCTCATCATCCCAGCCAAACCCTCCACCTCCCACGATCTCTCAATCACCCTGGGATCTACGACGGTGACCCCTTCATCCTCTGCCAGGAACCTCGGGGTTACCATGGATGACAAACTCTCCCTCATGGCCCACATTGCTGCAATTGCTGCTCGTGTAGATTCACCCTCTACAACATCCGAAAGATCAGGAGATACCTGTCTGAGCATTCCACCCTGCTGCTAGTCCAAGCACTGGTCCTCTCCAAGTTGGACTACTGCAACTCGCTGCTCGCCAGTCTCCCTGCACAACCCGCCCTCGCCAGAGGATTCAGAACACAGCAGCCGTCTGGTCTTCAACCTACCCAGATGCTCCCATGTCACCCCGCTCCTCATCTCCCTTCACTGGCTATCCATCACAGCCCGTATCAGATTCAAGACCCTGGTACTGACCTTCTGAGCGGTGAACGTTAATGCTCCTGCCTACATCCAGTCTCTCCTCCAGCCTTACACCCCCACCCGCCACCTACGGTCTTCTTCTGACAACTGTCTGGTGGTCCCACCTCTCAAGAGCGCCCGTTCCCAACCCAAGCTCTTCTCCTGTCTGGCCCATCAATGGTGGAATCATCTCCCCACCTCCATCAGAGATACTGACTGTCTCCCCACCTTCAAGAAAAGGCTAAAGACGCACTTGTTCCAGGAGTACAACGGTACTTAAGATTTGTTGGATCCGATTTTAGTTTATTTCCTCCAGGATTACAATGACACTTCTGCCAGGACACTTACTGAGGGACTTGTTGCACTTGTTGGTTAGTTGTAACTTGTTGGTCAGTTGTAACTGAGTTAACGTCTTGTACTTGCTGTAAATTATATTATTGTTGTTGCTTGCTTTCCTACAGGTACACTCTTGCACTTTTGAGGTTAATGCTGTTTAATTTGTAATAATAAACTACTTGCTCTTATGTTTCTTAACATTGGCAATTGGTTGCTTATCACAATGTATGCTCATGTTTTGGTTGCCCGCAATGTTTTTTGGGGCTAACTCGTTGTTTATGATCATTGACCTGTGCACTTTTTGTAAAGCTTTCTCTTGGAAGTCGCTTTGGATAAAAGCGTCTGCTAAATGAATAAATGTAAATCTATGAGAGAGAATATAGATTGTGCCTTGCCAAAGGTTATACACCCACATATGTAATTGTTACACAATAATAAATAATTACATTTGACAAATGCTGAGGGAATTCTGAAGAACATATAGGCTATAATATATGTTCAGTATATTATACAGGCCTAGTTCAGTATAGTTCAGAAATACATTTCAATAGCCTTGTGAGATGTTATTGTTTCACTATAGTTGAGATTTTTGCCCTGGTAAAATACAGACTGTTACTGGGCTTTAACAACTGAAACTGTTGTGTTTTTCTTAACATGTGGCCTAACTTTTAAATGGTCTTGTAGTGCTGTTTTATATCCAATTAATTAATGATCTATTGCATTTGTTGAACTGTTTTGGGCGATTTTTTAAAATCTAGTTCTTCTCAATATTTTTGATTCAGTCAACAACTTTTGATTGACATTCAAAGTCTGAACATGGTTCAGACATTCAAACCCTGTACCAGGCAGGCAAGCCATTACAGATACTCTTAAGGGAGGTCAAAGAAACAGTATAGCCCGCACTGTAGTGGCTCCAATGCAACCACGCACAACACTGGAATTTATAAGTCTAGCAAGACGGTGGTGGTTCACGCCCTCTGCGTCAGTGAATTCTCTTGCTCAAAATGTTTTTTGCCCTCGATCACTTCACTCACAAACACTCTCACCTTCTATAATCAGCGTTGCCTACTTGAAAGTTGGAGACACTTTCAATAATATGCTATGGATAACTTTTATTGACAAGGGTTATAGAGGAAAGCGGGTTGTTCGGGTAACCCAACCGGTTAGGTAAAGTATATATTTGTTATTTTAAGTTGTTTGGTGCTTGAACTATTACATTATTGTCTTGTCTGAATGAACTGCGTGCTGCTACTGACGAATGGCGTTAACTTGGAATTATTGTCTCTTCGTCGTAAGTTACCGCCGGTGGTTTCTTCACTTATTTTGGAGACTATTGATTGAATTTCATTTTGATATGATCGCCGTGTCTTAGTAGTCTACTCATTATCGATAGAAATCATAAGAACTTACAATTTGGAAGAACTGTACATCCATGTAGACAATGTCATTTGCTCAGAAGGTAGGCATATTACTTTCATAATTGTTACTTAATGTTTTCAAATAATTATAGCCCCAAATGAGAATCGTTTTCAAATGAATTATTAATAAAATTAATATACCTATCCCTAAATGTAATTTAATTATCATCATTAAAGACTAGGGAATTGGCTTTGGCATAGTAATAGTAAGTGAATTATACCAGTGATTAACCACAGCTCTTTTATTTAGTAGGTCTCACTATACAAACTGTGTCTCTGTTATGGGAGAGAATGTGTGACTGCTGATTTCAGAAGCAGCTTCCAGTTCAAATATGTTTGACATGTGAACTGCCTTTTAGAGCTGGGTCATTTAATCTTTCTGATTTTAAGAGGTATTTGGCCTTGAGAAAACTGGCACTGCACAAAGACTTGGTTTGTAAAAAAACGGTCTGATCTGAAATGTTCCTCACCTTCTCTTGACTAAATTATCCAATGTAGGTTAAAACAGCTGATAATGTGCACTGCATAGAAGGGTTTGTAAAGGGAAGTAGAGATTTCTGGAGCTGCACGGTTGGATTTTCAATGTTTTTTCATCCACAGACTTCCAGCTCAACATGGCCAGTCAGAACCACTGCTACCACGATGAGCTCATGGGATTCTTCTACAACAACAGCAACCAGACCAAAGAAGAATGGGGGTCCTCCTCATCCCAACTCATTCTTGTCCAGGTGGTTGGCTCCCTATTCTGCTGCTTCATTCTTGTTTCCAACGCCATGGTCATCGCTGCTGTCGTCACCAACAAGAGGTTCCACTACCCCTTCTACTATCTTCTTGCCAACCTGGCTGCCTCTGATTTTCTGGCAGGGATAGCATATGTGTACCTCATGTTCAACACTGGCCAACTGTCCAGGACGCTAACTGTAGGGGGATACTTCTTCCGCCAGGGTCTTCTAGACACCAGTCTCTCTGCTTCATTAGCTAACCTACTAGTGATAGCCTTGGAGCGATACATCTCAGTCATGAACTGGAAGGTCCACAGCAACCTGACCAAGCGAAGGGTGACCTTGCTGATTGTGCTGGTCTGGAGCATCTCTATTGTCATGGGGGCTGTGCCTAGCCTGGGGTGGAACTGCATTTGCAACCTGGAGGACTGCTCAACCCTGGCTCCCATCTTCAGCAGGAGTTACCTGATATTCTGGTCTGTCTCCAACCTGGTGGTTTTCCTGATCATGGTGTCCATCTATATTAGGATTTATATGTACGTCAAGAGGAAGACAAATGTGCTGGGTCCCCATACCAGCGGCCGCAAGAGGACACCCATTAAGCTGATCAAGACTGTCATGACCGTGCTAGGTAATGATGTAGAAGGGTCTTTCTAACACACCATGTTATTGTTGAAAGTGACACTGTCTAACTTTAAATGAATATTGTCTGCATTGTAGAAATGCCCTTAAATCATTACCGTACAACGTGGACAAAACATGGGTCAGAAAACTCTGTTAAAGTACAGTTGGAATTCTTACTCAAAAGCTTGGTCCAAAATTCACTGAAACTCATGTATTGAAAAAAGTGTTGGAACACACTGAATTATTAAATCAGAATTTGGTTTTATTCACCATGTAGGTTTACACAAACAAAGAATTTACTGTGGCCGGAAGCTGCAGTAATTGTTATCAGATCCAAACGTATGTGCTTGATTCCCACTAACTTTTATGGCAAATCTCCTTTCCAGATACAGTAGCAAAACACAGCTCAAAAATGTGTTATGTTTGAGTTTCATGGCATTAGCTTGCCACATGATGAGTTTGCTTAGTTTTTTTTTGTATATCTCTTAAGTGTTCGCGCTGGTTGTCTGGCAGATAGGGAGCGTAGGAGTAGCCTCTGCCTCGGACACACTGTCTTCAGGACTGCTGTGTAATTACCTCTCTCACAAGGACACTGCTTTGCCCAATAGGCTTCCAAGCAAATTCTGTAAAATGGTTCCTACCAAACAACCTCCACAAAAATAACCTATACTTGAGAACTTTTTTGCCCATGTGCAATTGCTCTCAAATGTTGTTAGATGTATTTAGCTGACCTGAACTGCTTTTGTCCTGTTATGTGCTTCTCAGGTTTCAGTTTGCGATGATGATGATGATAGCATTATACTGGTGTTAATATGACTCAGGGGAGTTGAAGTGTCTTATTGTATGTTGTATGTTGAGTACTTGTTGTAATCAGCAAAAATGACAATTTCATTACAAAATCTAGAATACTAACAAAAGTTCCTAAAATGCGTATGTGATAGTGACATGAGGTATGGAGGAGCAAAATCAGAAAAACCTCAATACCCCTCATTTAGTGGACAAAGAAGCCGGGTATCAAGTCTACTACAACTCTTTTGTTTCACTTGAACTAAAAGAAAAACTGGGTCAACCAGTTCATAGTCCCTCTAGAAACATCCACACATGCTACAGTAACTTGGCCAAAAGGGTTAAATAAGATAGAAAAATAACAGCTTTTGAAATAGCAGAGGTCAGGAAATTATACTATTTTTGCACACTCAACAATACTTTAATACATTTAAGGACCATTTTCAGATTGTTTGAAAGGCTCAGTGCCAGTGCCTCCAAGTAAATGATTTGCGATGTCACCAGCTGTGTAGGTTCAAACAGGCTTCATGCATTTGAGTCACGATGCTGTTATTTTATCCAGCAATTGATGGCCCCCTTTGTAAGATATGTATCTTGTGCATGTGAGAGTTTGATTGTGAGAGAAGATTGTGATTTAAGAGATACACCTCACTAATATTCCCACATTTGTACATTCTCATGAATTACAACACTAGTGTATTTTTGAAAGCTGGCATGAAAGACGCACATGTGCAATAAACACGCCTGCCTCTTTCCCCAGATGTTTTATTTTTTTTATCTAGATTAGAAGATTAGAAGGGACGAAACATGCACTTAAATAGAGAATGTGTAAGATATACTGCCAGTGGAAATCCATTTGATGAGGTTTTGCAGTAAAATCTGAACTCTGTTTTACACTCATGCCGCACATTGACAAAACAGAGAAAAACTACTGAAGTCAATGCTGTCAGCATTGTATTTTCATTGGTAGCATTATATTGTGCAAGTAAGGGTGTGTTCCCTCTTTACATTGTGGAGAACAAGCCTTGTTTTTGTTCAGCTGAGATGAGAAGTTAAGAACAGGCCAGCAGCAAAGACATGCCGTGACGTGCACTTTCGCCCCTTTCCTTGAAATCTCTTAGAAACTCCGGCCTCGTGTCCCAACATGCCCGTTCGGGTGATATTGTTGTCTCATATTTCAGTTGAATTTGCGACCAACATTAATTGTGCAGACAATTATGACCAACACAGCAGCAGACTTCAAAAACTTGAGATGATTCTGTGACATTGGCTCCATATGTAGAGGAAGTTATGTTATCAAGCTGTTGCCTTTGTCTACAGGTAGACATTCACGGTAGTGTAGAATTGTTAGTGAGGTTTCCTACATTCATCCGTGGTTTCTAACATTTTGTGCTGTACACCTACAGTTATCGATACTGTGGCTACTAGATAGTATGATTAAAATGTACGTAGGTAGGAAGGTATTCTTTTTATGATAAAGATGCCATTGAGCTTACATGGGTGAACATGAAAGAAACCTGGTGATCAATTTTTAACTGTGTATGTTTTGGTGTTCTTTATCCCAGGTGCATTTGTGATCTGCTGGACACCGGGCCTGATTGTCCTACTGCTGGATGGTCTCCACTGTGAAAGGTGCAAGGTGATGATCTTTAAACGCTGGCTCCTTCTTCTCGCCGTGCTCAACTCAGTGATGAACCCTGTCATCTACTCATACAAGGATGAAGAGATGTGGACCACCTTCAAGAACCTTCTGCGTTGCGTGTGCAATGGCACCCGCCGCCAGAGGTCCTCTAAGGCCAACACCAAGCCCCTCAGCTCCAACCAGGAAACCGGCGTCAGCCAGCTCACATCTGAAGAGACCAAGAGTGATGCCAAAGACATGCTCCAAACTTGAATCTGGCGCCCCAGATCCAGTTTCACGTTTAAAGTGAAAAATGTGGCTGAATTGTCAAGAGACACGTTACAGTCATTGTCTTCGTATCCTCAAGGTATAGCAAGACGACTATCTTGGAGGGATGCTCATACTTGGTACACTTCCTAGATGCAACACAGTTTTTCTGTGCATTGCTATAAACCCAATATAAGTTACTGTCTTTTGTGCTACAGGAGGTAGCACAGTAGCAGAAAATGGACGAGGAAAGTTGAAGTTATGATATAACGTCAGTACATTTATTTCTTTTTACTTTCACATCAAACATCAAATGTTGACTTTTTTAATAGACCTATTGTTTATAGAACTTTTCAGAGATCTTTTATCAGGGAGAACTTCTTGTTTTCTTTTATTGAAACACTATAGTACTAGATTGTAGTTCACATTCAAAACTGTACTCCTTGTGTATAAATTGAGGTACTATACAGTACAGCACTGTTGTACTGTATGTGTTCGTAAGTAGAGGGAAATATAAAGGACAGTAAATTACTATGTATGTCTTGTCACAGTCTACTGTGTACATGACAACTAAATTGATCTGATTGTTTCTAGGCAAAGTCACAATTGCGATTCAGAAGGAGCAGACTAACTGCTGAAGTATTTTCATGCCAACAGTCAGGTGTGTTATTAGTTGCATAAAGTTTTCACCCACAGTTATTCCTTAATTTATTTATTTTTAATCTAGCCAGGGCAAACCTGTTTTGTCTGTCATGGAGTTTTTACACATCCTTTCTAAAGTGACCCGGAACAAAGCTGATGGCTGGGGCACTGGTTAAACAACTCTTTAACTGAAAAAGAGCAGGGCTGTAAAAAATGTTGCAACACACTGGATTCCTGATGTAGTTTTCCTCGCTTGAAGGAACCTCCGAGGATATGACTGAACCAAGTCCCATTGTAAATAATTTACAGGGTCAATAAAACTCTTAACCTGCTGTACAGTATGTATGTTATTCGACCACTCCTTAAGTAAAAGGGATTGATTAAATTAGAACAATTTATATCTACTAGTGTTGTCTCTTTTGGAATTTGACATATAACATGTCACGTACACTATGTGCTTGTAAACAGGATGATTCATGTGTCCGGTTTGGCTGATGAGACTGCTATGATAAGTCTGTCGTAGTCCAGTCAGACACCATAAAAACCACAAGGCAGTGTGATGGTTACAGAGTCTGGATTTTCTCTTGGAGATTTGTAAACAGGAAGGTGCACTGGGGGAAACAGATTTTAGTCTTACAAACAAATCAAGGTGCGAATGGTCTCTATGGAAGTTAACTGGTTTATAATGGTAATAAGGAAAGTATAACTGTTATGTCCCCTGTCGTTGAGCTGTCTTTGTTTTTTGCGTTGTGTTCTCTCGCCGTATTTTTGTCTCCCACACGATATTTCTACCAGACGCTTCCTGATTGGTCAATGCTGGTTCCCTCAGCTAACCACTCATCAGTCGTCCCCATAACGACCAATCGGCAACCCCCACCCATGCGTACAAAGGCTGCTCGCTTCAACGCCCAAAGAGAGCTGTCACCCCAAGAACTGTGTGTGTGGTCCAAGACTTTGTGTTCTGAGTTCTGAGAGAGAGCTGTACCTTTTTTAGAGTCTTCTGAAGTGAGTCCATACACGATTTATCCTTTTGTCATAGAATATGTTTGTTCCTTTTTGCGCCTACACTGAGTGTAGTGCTTTATGTTTCCCCCTGCAAAAAACAAGGGGATAGGTAAGCTACCCATGGATCTACACCGCCCATCATGCAGATACAGTCCTGTCAACCATCTTACTGTATGTATTTGGGTCAGCAGTGTTGCATTCCCCTTCTCCGCCCTAGGCACACCATATCTGGGGAGGGTGTGTAACAATAAATTTGGATCATGGTTAAGGTTTAGCTTTCTGACTATTTTCAGCAGTATATTCTTTATGTATCACTGACTTTCTGACTAAAAGTGTCACAGCCCTGTCCATTGCATTTCTTGCAGTTTTAGCAGATTGAACATTAGAAATTGACATGTAGTCCATGGTGGACCTGGGGCTGTGGACCATATTTCATGAGCTCGAATGGGAATAGGATTTTCTCAAGTGGGATTTGCTCTTCAGTTAATGACCTAATGACTGACCACTGGTTTCCAGGACCTAATCAATCTATTTGTCCAGGTCTACCAGAAAACTGTTCCACTATTACTGGGAAGGTACAATTGCTCCTCTGAGTAGGCCCAGTATACTTATAGTTTATCTCAACTGTTGACACACAAAAAGCGAAAATTCGGCACAATTTGCACAACCTTCACTTCATGTACCAATCGCTTGACCCAATTTGGCACTTCTTTAAACTCTCTTATCTGCAATAGACTCTGACTTCCCTTCTTTACACTCTGATGTCAATTACAAATCACCTTGTTGTCAAAACACTACACACGATGTTCAGTTGTTGCACATACTTCTCAAGTTAAATCTCAAAGCATCAACCTACAACACACAAATACTCTCAGGTCTGTTGAGCAATTTGCAATCAGGACTGCGGTATAAAAGTGCCTCGAGCCTCTGTTTTGTTTGGTGAACAATGGAGAACTTTGAAGAGATCAACAACCAGAGAAGGAGAGGGGTGAGAGTGAGAGGAGGAGGAGGAAGAGGAGGACAAGAACGAAGAGGAGGACAAGGAGGAGGACAACAAGAAGGAGGAGGAGGAGACTAGGATCTTGGCTCTCTACATTGGACCGTATTCTTCACAGGAATGCCATGTGGATGAAACAGGTGTACAGGGTCCCATTCAACTGGAACACAGACCGCGTCAAGGGGTGTGGATGGATGAGGCCCTATGGCCAGACAGGAACCGGAGGCATGATGCTTAATTCATTTTTCTGAAGGGGGGGGGGGGGTGGGGAATAAGTGCCCTATCCATTTGATTTATGAAATCAAAGGAACAGTATTACAGTTTTTCACAATTGTGAACACACAAAAAAATTGCACAATTTTCACAACCTAAACTTCAGTACCAATTGCTCGACCCAATATGGCACTACTTCACACTCCCTTATCTGCATTAGACTCTGACTTTCCTTGTTAACACACTTATGTCAATTACACATCACCTTGTTGTCAAAACACTACACACAATGTTCAGTTGTTGCACACACTTCTCAAGTAAAGTCTCAAAGCATCAACCTACAACACACAAATATTCAAATCTCTAAACACTCAGGTCTGGTGAGCAATTTGTGATCAGGACTGCAGCATAAAAATATCTGGGGAACTATGGAGAACTTAGAACATATCAACAACCAGAGAAGGAGAGGGGTTAGAGTGAGAGGAAGAGGAGGGCAAGGAAGAGGACAAGGAAGAGAAAGGAGAGGATAACAAGGAGGAGGATAAGGAGGAGGAAGAAAAATTGACCTAATCTCTTAACTGTCATTTTATGTTTTTCCCTTCTCGTGATATTTTCAGGCATTTAGCCTACTCATATGCGTTCATTTATTAATAAAGAACCCCCTTTGAAGCTTACAGGTCTCTACACTAACCTTTTCCACTGGTGACACTTGCGTATGGGGCTATTACAGTTTTTTAGAATCACTTTGACACAAATTTCAGAACCTTGATGTCTTGATCTTGATTTTTCAAAACTCTAGATACAAAACTCGAAACAGTCAGTACTTGTAACACACTGCCACATGTTCAAAGCAAAGCATTGTATGTCCATATCTTTAAAGATACCTTGCGCATGCAGAATCATTAGTTCAAAAAATGAATTTATCATGAAATACCATAGGAACATTCACTTAGATCATCCACACACAATATACCCATAGTTTCACCATGTAGTTGTTGGTACAATCATTAAATATTGTACAACAAAATGTGTGATACATGTTTCATAAGACACTACATCACCATAAATGGACTGAGAGAAAATATTACAGACAGTGGAATCATTGAGCAAAATCAGAAATGTATCGATGAAATACAATCAAATTACAGCAATTACTGTTTTTTTTGTATCAAAGCAAACATAATTAGCTACAAAAGAAAATGATGCTACAGTACGTGAACATGTACTGCAGTGTTCCTCACCTGGCTCAAAAAACAAACAAAACAAAGCAAAATAAAGGATTGATTTCTCTCCCATATTTCCATCACCCCTGTCTTGTGGATTTGGCCACAAGTTTTCATTCACATCGCAATAGATGTTTTCATTTGACAAAAATCTCTAAAAGAATCTCCAGGCATGGCAAATCCAGGCCTGACACTGGTCTGCCGTGATGTAATTGTATCCCTCATCCATGGCTTGGAGAAGAGTAACTTGTTCATGAGGGGGCCTATTGTACACCTCCAAGTGAAGAACAATTCCTCAATAGGGTTGAGGAAGGGAGAGTATGGGGTCAAGTACAAGGCTATAAATTAACAAAGCAATTACAGTACAAGGCCTGCATACCTAGAGGTGCTGCTGGTTTTCAAATCTGAAAACATTATGGTTTAGTCCAATTTGTTCAAGTTTCATAGTAATTGGTGTCAATGGATCTCGTTATACAGAAACTTTTATGTTCTAAACTTGGAATATTGTTTGGCAGTTCCTATAAAACTATGCATTACGTAAGAGTAATGCAACAGCTACTTATCATTTTGAGCAGTAGTATCAATTGACCGTTAGATCATTGTTATGTAAGGAAATGACAGACATTTCAGATGTTATGTGTGAATTTGCATTTTGAAATGGGGATACTTTGATGTTTAGTTGTGTCATTTTGAACAGATGATTATAGTTCAATAAACAAATGATCTCTGGTGAATGTGTATTGTATCCAAGCAATTGAAAATTATGTTGGCGTTTTGAAAAATGTGCATTTTGATCATCAGTTGTGAGTTTTGTGTCCAGAGTTTTGTAAAAGGACATCAAGGTTCTGAAATTTGTGTCAAAGTGACTGTAAAAAACGGTATTGTAACAAAACTATTCACAAATACACAGCACGATCCACAAATGCACAGCACAGTCCACAAATGCACGATCCACAAATGCACAGCACGATCCTCGAATGCACAGCAAGATTCACGAATGCACAGCAAAATTCACGAATGCGTACCGCGATCCACAAATGCATACCACGATCCACAAATGTGTCCTACTAGAGCTTTACAAAGTGCATAGGTCACTGATAATAACAACAAGATAGCCCCAAAGCATTGCGGGTAGCCAAAAACAAGAAGCACATATGTACAGTACTGCGCAAAAGTCTAAGGCACAATAAAAAAATATAAAAAAAGTTAAAGAAATGCTTTAAGAAATAATAAAAAAAAAAAGTAAAAAAAAAAGGTTTTGCTAAATTGCACGTTTATACTGCTGCACAACTAAAAACATTATATTACATATATTTCTTTGATTAAATGTTGCATTCAAATCTGATATACTTAAATGAAAAAAATGTAGCAACATTAAATTTAGATTTACTATAATTCTAATGTATTTTTACTACAAATAGGTACGGTACAAAACTTTCTGCATCACTATAAGTATCCTCATCTGCCTCCTCACCGACGAGACACCAGAGATGTCGCCTACTAATGAATAAACTGCTTTGCGCAATTCCTGTGTTGCTCTTAATTACGAATGAAATATTAATAATAAAAGCTGCCTTTGTGTACACACCGCCCTCATCGAAACATGTAATTCAAGAAAAGCTATAGCATTTCATTGAAGAATTACAGTATAAGACATTATTTGTGTAAAAAATCTTGGGTGCCCAAGACTTATGCACAGTACTGTATGTTTCAAGTAATCAAGTAATGTGACCATGTATGTATGCCATATGTGGTTGCTGAATATTGATCAAATATACCATTTACTTTCTCAAGTGGAGGTCCTAAATGATCAGGAAACTGTGTCTGCCTGTGTAACGGGTGTGAACCTGTGAAACTCACTCCTCAGGTATTTAATGGGCTACCCGCGTCAACGAATAGCTAGCTTTTCTTTGGCGTAGCTGGTAGTGGTCGCGCTTGGCTAGTTGGAGGTCGTGCGTTCGAGTCCAGCGAGTGGCGAACGACGCCTTGTAGTGACGGAGCGTGGCCACGTCCGTTACATACCGTCACATTGGTGCCGTGACCCGGATTCACGAGGTTAGCACTAGCTAACCGCCGGAGTGAATTTCAGAGGGCTGAATGTAAAGGGTGTGAACCTGTAAAACTCAATCCTCAGGTATGTAATGGGCCGGCCGCTTTGACGAATAGCTAGTTTTTCTTTGGCGTAGCTGGTAGTAGACGCGCTTGGCAAGTCAGAGGTCGTGTGTTCGAGCCCAGCGAGTGGCGAACGACGCCTTGTAGTGATGGAGCGTGGCCACGTCCGTTACATAGCGTCACACCTGCTCATTTTGGGGGTACACTTTTGAGTTTTATTTACCACTTGCAACATAGATGGTGAGAGTGTTTGAACGTGTGGCTGTGATTGAAGTGTCTGTAATGACTTACTAATGGTGATGGTCTCAACATAAGGCACAAGTCATTAAAGTGCTAATTTCAAATATGACTCAATTGATTAAATTGCTATGGTGTTAAACTCAACAGGAAGAGGAACTCCTTCCTCCCCCTGAGCCTAGGGTCTCCACTTCAAGGCCAAGACAAAGACACAAGGTATAGGCAATGAACTTTGAAACACAGTAGTCAAATGGACACCTTCAAATTTGTCCAACTTTATTTATTTCAGGTTGGAGCAGACAATGTGAGGGCCCTGTAAAAAAGAACCCTGGAGCTCGATTATAAGAGGCTTTTAATTCAAAATACAAGGCTGGAGACAGAAAAACTGGAATATGAGAAGAGATAGTACATGACTGAATGAATGACACTAAACTTAGTTACACTGACATATTTTTCTGTGTTCCTAGGAAAGGGAGAACACATTTTTTCTACGTTTTGGTCTTTTTATACCTTTTGTGGCTTTCTTGTTGTGCCTTTTGAATCTTTTGGGGGGGTTTTCACCACCTATCTCTTTCAATGTCCTATTTTTTGTTGTTGAAAATGCTATAAAAGTAAATGAAACATTAAAATTCAATGAAAGTAGTGAAATTATTATTTATGTATCACTTGTGAAGAGCTTTGTACAGATACCCATTGTTCTTTTTGGTTTGAAAGGTTTTGGTTGAAAGAAACCCCAATTTCTGATATGGAAATGATTAGAAAATGGGTCAAAGCAACCCAAGGACAAAAGGGTTAAGGGGAGACACCCCAGTGAATAGGGATAACATATCAACATGAAACCTCCCCAGTTTATAACTAATAATAGGTCAAATACTGTTTTCATTACTAGTTTCCTGTAAATGTAGGCTATATTTAAATGAGCAAATGATTAAGTTGAAAAATATGATATCATTTGCATACATTTCCAGAACGGAAATCATAACATTGAGTGAAAAACCTTGTTTCGTTTTGTCAACATATTAGAGTCCTAAGTTTTTCAAAGGGCACCTTGGATATCTCTTTTTCATAGAATATGGTGGCAACAGCCATTAAAGAAAATCCGTTGCAAATTGCGCCGCAGACCGTGTTCTTGCTCAGGTTGTCCGCATAACCCACACTATATAAGTACCCATAGCGAAATAACGAAACGCTATGCATACAGTCTGTGGGACTGTGAGTGCACAGCTTCAACGTGTTGCATTGGTAACATACGGCTCAAGAAGCTGGCAATATAGGCTACGTAATTCCCTCTGCTAAGAACCTATATCTTTCAGAAAGATACTCATGGGGGAATGCGAAAAGGTTTTGTCGGTCTCTAAATGTTCTGGTTCTTCTGAGCGCACCTCTCACTATCTGCGCACCAAGCTCCACAGGATCTTCTATGAACGGTGACGACATTATCGTCAAGAATGAGTTCGTGGGCGGGGTTTTTATACCGGTTGATCTCTGATCTACAACTTAACCTGCTCCCGACCAGGTTAGCCGTTCAGCATGTGTTACCATGGCGATCTACCCCGGTAACAAGTGATCCACCGTCGTAGTACAGAAAACCCTGGGTTGAACCTGAAGTTACCTCGCTAACGCCAAATCTTGATTTGTAGTAGGCTACAGGTGTAACGAGTGTCTAACTTTAACACCGCTACAGAGAATAATGTGATCAATTGGAGATGTATCGGAATATGTGGTTCCGTTCTTTGGTACTGTTTGCACTACAGAATGAAACACACTGAAAACGTTGGCTATATTTCAGAGGTAATAGAATTGTTGTTATTATTTTTGATATTGTAACGATGGCGCTAGGGGTCTATATTGGAGTGGATGCGTAATAATCGGACGCAGAGAAGAAGACCTTTTTATCCTGTGTCCCATACACCGCTCGACTACAGGTTTTATTACTACACCACCAATCACATGTGAATGCCAACAACAAGTCATTAACTCACATACAATTCACAGTTATGGCAACAACGATAACTTATAGTTACTAATATCCATACATCATCCACTGACAAACCTAATTGACAGAACAACAACACTCAACTCAAACATGCATACAACATTAACCAAACATGAAACAAGTATGTGAATTGCGCCACCCACAATCCTTTGCGCCAACAGCGCGAGTTAACACGCGACCAATCCGTGGGTCGCTACAATATTTTGTTTCTCTATTAGCCTACCTCTGTTTAATTTTTTCCTTCTCATGTAAAAGAAACACACATTGACAAAACAACAATGGCAATTGACTCAATGACAAGAACACAAAAATAAGAAAATAGTAATTCCCCAAATCAATGTGAAAGTGTCAATGAATTGTTCTCCCTGATTCCCTTAAGTTGTATCTATTTATTCTTATTAGCTTGGGGTTTATTTCAGCTTTTAAAATATCTATGGGATTATCACTATATTATATTCATTTGATTGTGGGACTCTTATTCTGGAAAAACGGGCTTGACTTTTTTTAAATATTATTTTACTCTATTTAATTAAGAGGATTATTGATTTGATTGAAAGTACCAGTATAAAAAACAACACATATATCAATACACAAATCAAGCAAAGGAAATACAAATGTAGAAACCCTCAACCTTATCAATTACAGTAGCCTACTATTATAACATTCAAGACGTTAACTCACGTACACTCACAAACGGTTTTACAACACAGTCTGTCAAAACAAAAAAAATCCGAAGGTGATCAGTTCAGGTACAAGCAAGATAACAAATATCTTCTCAATCAATACTCTATATATTCACAAAACTATAACATATACTACTAACTAAATTAATATCTTCGCTTTCTCTTTCTTTCTTTTCAGTAAAATGTAATTTGTTTAACTCGCTATCTTTTCCGTCTCTTGTCTCTCTTTCAATTCAGTCAGCCTCCCCTTCTCTGCACGAGAGCGCGCGAGACCCCTAACTTTCCCGCCTGCACCCCGAAAGATGCACTTCACCCACAGCAAGTTATCCTAACATAAAAACATGAAACAAATATGTAGCTACATGGATCCACAGCATCAACCTGGGACCAAACCACACCAGCATCATTTTTCTTAATCAACAAATAAATAATAGCTTTTGTATATTACTTTTGTGAATATAATAGTTATTTATTTGTTACTCTTTAAATAATTGTATTTTCCCTTTCATTAATTTGTGCCCTGTAACCCTGGGTTACACAGGCCCCTGGTCTTTTGTCAGATGTGTATATATTGACCAGTTTAAAGCTAAATACTCTTGTTAGAGCCTGTGTTTTGAGTGACTTTGCATGGGTTTCCAACACATTTGGATTCAAGTTCAAGTATTGCTACTGCATTTCACAGTCAAAACTGAAGTCTGTATCAAGTGTAGATGGATGGCATTTTTCACCACTGACATGGACCCTTTCTTCACTTTTACAAGTCATGCAGAGGCCTGCTCAACAGAGTGCAACAGACCATGCAGAGAGCAACAAGAGAGGATGCTGAGTGTAACAGAGGATGCAACAGAGGATACTGGAGCAACACAGACCCCTTGCTGGACTACCCCTCTCTACCTGGACAGCTTCTCTTCAGCCCTGCCCCCAAGACAGCTTCATTCAACTGGCCTGCCTTGCCTTCCTGCCCCTGCCTTGATATCTCAAAAGATTACTGAATTACAACTGTTTAAACTTCAGCCAAATCTTATAATGCTTGCCACAGGACAAATAGCTTACTTTTCTATACAGTAACTGACCACAATGGTTCTCAACACTGAGAATAGCTCAGTAGGCTAAGACAGTGCACTGCAGGGAGCAAGGTCACAGGTTCAAATCCAGCTGCAGTATTTTGGCCTGTCATAATTCTGATTATCTAGTTAAACAGGATGACATTATTCTGGTATTCTGGTATATTATGTGCAATTTCACCTTAAAATGTCAACCGTTTCTTAACCTTTATCCCAAAGCTGACCAAAGCTCATACTCAAATCACAGTCGGGGCACAGCTAGATAATCAGCGTCAGCGCCCCTTGGGTACCCAGCATGCAGTGCGGTATGTCAAATAGGCAAAGACTTGTGGAAAATAGTGCGGTTACAACAGCCGTGCGAGGGATTTCAGTTGTTGTGTTTGTAATGTTATTGTTTATCAGTTCATATAATCTTGTTGGTCACCCTGATTGTGCATGTTGTGTATTTTAATAGGACCAGAGAGTCGGCTTCTGTACTGCCATATGCTTTTCTCGCAAGGAGCTGAACATGAGGTCTGCCCTAGCCCGGTTGCCCACATGACTATTGTTAATTGTGCATTGATTGAGATTTTGGAAAGAGATCAACTGAAGAAGAGTTACAATATCTGCTGTTTTTCAGCCATCTTAGGGAAAATGTGTCAATTGTGGGAGGCATGTTTTTGGACTACCCCTAAACCTCATGTGGCTGCTGCATTTCTCCCTTGGCATGACCTGTGCTGGGAGAGAGGGAAACAGCATGGATGGAAGTTGTGTGTGGACAGATGTGTCTTTTTATAGGGGGGAAATGGAATAAGAAATGCATTACAAAATGGCTGATAGGGTTGTATTTATGTAAATGTCCACATTGCCTCAATATCTTTGTGTCAATAAATCAAATATCATTTTGACTGATGGTTTTTCAGACCTTATTGGCTTTGAGATGACATCATTCTGAAGTAGTAGCATGTGCAATTTGACATTGAAATGTAGACAGTTTCTTAACCTTTGTCCCAAAGCTGACCAAAGGTAATACTCTGCCCTTTCTATTCATAAAATCTCAACAGTTGGTGTGTAGCAGAGAGGATAGAAAGACTCACTTGTAACCTTATGCTCATGAGTTTAAATCCCCATTAAGCCTATCGTTGTTGGACAAACATTAAGTTGTTTTGCTTCTACATTGTACATTTTTATAATATTTTGCCATTTTGAGGAGGAACCCGCATCGCTGCTTGCAGCTATATTTGATGTTTGTCATTTGAAGGTGTCTGAGGTGAAAATTCCCCCACAAATAGAGTCTAAAAAATTTTACATTTGAAGCTTCGAGATTGTGAATCTCCGTAATGGTTCAGTAAAGTAGTCCGAATGATGACGTATCATCTATAAAGAGTTGATGACGTTCTGCGTGTGATAGAGACATTGGCCGGGTTTCCCAGATTTGTTAAAAAGCTCTTAACGCTAAGAGTTTCTTAAGAACGTTCTAAGAGCGCTCTGGAACACTCTTAGAACGTTCCTAAGGAGCTTCTTAACAAATCTGGGAAACCCGGCCATTTTCTGTTCATAAAAAGGTTTCCTCTTTGTAAAAAGGTATTTACTCTTGTCAATTGCCGCATCAACCGCTACTGCCTACTGGCGCTGAGGGGCCGTGGGGCCGCCACCTTCAAGAGTGTATGGCTGCAGCCTGCAGCCTCCCGCCTCATGCCCTCACGTCTCATGCCCTCCCGTCTCATGCTTCTACTTTTCAAAATAAACGCTTGTCTGGTCCGCTATTTCTCCTTTCTACTTTGGTGAACGTGTTTTTTTTTAGCTAGACTACAAACTAAAAATCCATTCTAGCAGCCTGGGAGGCCCGGTTGAGTTTAGGCGTCACAACGACGGTTGAGGTTAGGATTAGTTTAAGGCCAGGAGTCGTAGCAGAGGTTGAGGTTAAGGTTAGGCACAACCACGACGGTTGGGGGACAATGATGTTCGGTACAGCACACCGTGCATTTTGTCATCTGCGGTGTTGGTTTTTTTAAAGACACTGATGTGTACCTTAAGGAAAATCACAAAAATAAACCATCAAAGTCTGCAACCATAAATTGCTCTAGGTAACGTTAGCTAATATTCGCTAACAAATGTCAGCATAAAACGCTGATGCAGTCATCGCAGGTTTCATTAAATATACGTTAACATCAGGGAAAACATCCAGAAATCAGCAAACTATATGGATGAAAAAAGTAAAATTTTAAGTTTTTCAATTTATTGCAACAAACGTGCTCACAAATTTACCTTTAACTCCATCCGTACAATAATTCGCGATTAGGTATTTTTGACCCTCGGAGGGCATGAGCCGGGAGGGCATGAGCCATACCCGTCTCGCCACCTTGGAAAGGTCACTCGCTCCACTCGGTGTAATCTGCTTGGCTGGGGCAATAAGCTGTCAGCGCATTTAATTAATCATACCGAACTGAATACCGAACTGATTTTTACGCGGTTTGCTTTGCTGCAAAGGTCATACATGTGGCTATGATACAGGACATGGTTATTATTTTCACAGAATACAACCAATAGTATGGTAATGTTAAAATCTTACTTGTGAAAAGTAATCCCCCGAGCCATGTTTGCGATTGTCCGCCGATTTGAGCAGGAATATGCTGCATAGTGCTGGCATCGTGTTTATTCTGATGCTAAGCAACGAGGAACTTGACCTTTCCAAGATGGCGACTGCATTTATCACACCCAGCAGCCAATGCGGCGTCTCCTCTTTACTATTGTCATTAGGTGCGTTCGACATGACCCGACTTCATGCAGCGCTGCAGCCGGCTGCAGGCAGCTGCAAGCGGCTGACTTGAAACAGTGAATTCTGGTTAAACTTTTTGTCCGACTTGAGACGGCGCCGAGGATATGTCACTGAGACGTCGCCATCAAAGTACCGTGAGATCTATTTGGGAACTGCCGGCTGTGTAGCCGAACGCATTTTCTCAAGAGCAACTGCACGGGGTCTAGTGACGACACAGCTATTTCATGATTGGCCAGACTCACACACGACAACTTTGACGCGTGTTTTGTATTTATTCTGACACCATCAGTTTCGCCAATGCTAAAGTAAGACCAAACTGTTTAATTGAATAAAAAAAAATTGAAGAAAGGGTTTTACTCCGCCTCTTCGCTAACGGAAAGACTACGTTTAATTATAAATAAAGTTAAGTCAGCAAACAGCGCTTAATCGGCCGTGGCTGACGTCTACGCAACAAACCTCAAGAAGCTGAAATGTCCGACTTTACAGAGCCGTTTTCAACTCCTCCCCGACTGCAACTCTCGCCGGTCGTTTCATGCAGCCGCAGTCCATGTCGAACGCACCTTATGGTTCTCCCTATATTAGACATTCTCTGAGAGGAACCTTGAATTGTGAACTGAGCTCGGGTAGTTGGCGTCATGCAATCCCAGCATGCACCAGTCAATATCAAAGACTACAAAAGCCTGCAAAAGCCTTTTTGGGGCAATCTTGTTGTTTATGATCATTGACCAATGCACTTATAGAGAAGCTCTCTCTTGGAAGTCACTTTTGATAAAAGCGTCTGCTAAATGAATAAATGTAAGGACGCCAGAGTAGGACCAACGAAAGTTGATTAGATAGTTGTGTAGCGGCAATGCTCCTGTTTTCCCAGAATGCCCTGCGGCAAGCTGAAAAGTTACAGAGTTAAAGGTTTAAACTTAGTTAGATAAGCATTGTTTGGAGTTTTGTTGTTGTGTTTGTTCTGTTATGATATGTGTAATGTAATGGTCTGTAGTTTGGTTCCAATAAGTGTTCACCCTGAGTGTGAATGTTGTCCAGTTAGATACCCATCTAACCTGTCATTTGAAATATCAACGTGGCGAGATATATTCCTTTCCAGGTGGTATAAATAGTCTGTGCCGGTTAAGTCCGTAGTATTTGGATGCTGATAATGGCAATTGTGTGTTGTTCACACGAGTTTCCTTGGATGCACGTGTAAATCGTTATAATTCATTAAAGCTATTGAATATTTTTATATATTTAAAATACAGAGTTTTTACAGAGAAGTTATATTAATATAAGGCATATTCACCGGCACAGAACAGCCTGTAATGTGATATTACAGATATATCTCGTACATGTGGTACTGGAACATTACAATTATTTTCCGGTTAATTGATGTTACGTAATGAAAAAACATTTTTTACCGTAATTTAATGTGTGTAATCTGGCGTCCCAGGTGCCCAGATAGTTCCCAGTTTTTTTACAGTGTACACTGGTTTGAAACCACAGGTAATGATATTTTCACCCACAAATTGTTTACATGTAATCAAATATCATAATAAATCCTACAACGCAAATGTATTTGTGATCAATGTTTACTTTAACGATTGAAAACAGATGCATCATAGACCGCTGTAGTATGTGTTGCCCGGACAACAGAGGCTAATGTCATGATGCTAATGCTTCAGTGAAATAGTAGTCGACTGTTTCCGAAAGTAGATGTACTTCCTCAATAATATCTGTTTATATTGTACATTACACATCACAATTGTGTGTCATATCACAAAGTAAAATGAGAAAATAGTTATCACCCAGGCCTCTTTGCTTGTGGCGTTTCTGCAGCTGCCTTGCAGTGAAGCAGTTAGCCTAGCTATCTCCCAGAATTTAACGAGCTGCTAAACTAATGTTCTGCTAGAGATAATCACGCACATTTTCGTGACGTTAGAGACGCTAGTAGCGTCAGTGACTGTGGCTAGCAAGTTAGCCACCGTTAGCTTCACTTCAAGCCACAAAAAAACACATTTCTACTTAAACCGTGCAACGGAACTTAAATAAAAATACGAGCAACTCAATCGCTAACAAGACAAAACTTTTGACACCTACGTTGTCTATGTAGTCTGAATATTGACTGATCCTTAGGGGTGCAAAAATAAACATTAAGAAATATATATGTGAGAGAACAATGGTTGTGCTCGCCGAAGGCGTGAGAACACCCAATGAGCTATATGAATACATATTCATTGATGAGGTTGGACTCACCTGGTGAAGACGAGGCGCCGGGGCAGAAATTTCATTGGCCAGCACGCCATTGTTGAGGTCCCCCCCGAGCGTGGTGGGAACATCACTTTGTGTGCTGCAATGGGTTGAGCAGGCAGTACTGTACTCTTCAGAAATAAAACTTTTTTTGAACGCGAGTTACATTCTGTGAACAAGAAGAGATTTGGTGGCAGAAGAGTCATTTTGCAAAAGAAGTGTCAGGTTTAGCATTTTGTGTGTGAGGTTTTTAGTTTTGTGTCTGCAGTTTTGAGAAAGCCATTATTGTTTTGAGTGAGTAAGTAAGACTTTATTTATATAGCACATTTCATACAAGAATTGCAGCTCAAGGTGCTTTACATAAAATCAACAAAAACAATAATACAAGCGATAAAAGTAATAGATCTAACACATATAACAAACCAGACTAGACACACTCTATCTGCGGTCTCTCAAATCCGTCTTAGACCCAAGCTGCCACTTGCAGTTTCCACACATTTAACAACCCAGACAAGCCGCACTCTATCTGCGGTCTCTCGAATACGTCTTATATCCGAGCTGCACTTGCAGTTTCCACTTGCATAACAACCCAGACAAGCCGCACTCTATCTGCGGTCTCTCGAATCCGTCTTAGATCCGAGCTGCACTTCCAGTTTCCACACGCATAACAACCCAGACAAGCCGCACTCTATCTGCGGTCTCTCGAATCTGTCTTAGATCCGAGCTGCCACTTGCAGTTTCCAAACATATAACAAACCAGACTAGTCGCACTTTATCTGCGGTCTATCGAATCCGTCTTAGATGGCTAGCTGCCTAGCGCAGTTTCCAAAACATGTAACACAACAAAACACACTCTCCACAAACCAGAAATCGCAGTCTTTGCGGTATCTCGATACACAGTCTTTGTGGTTTCCCAATAAAATAAAAAACAAAAATAAAGTAAAATTATGATAATAAAAAATAATAAATAAACAAGATATAATAATAATAATACAAATAAAAGAAAAATGTTACTCAACAAAATACAATCCGCAGTTGAGAAACGTGTGTTAACAATTGTGAAAAACTGTAAGACACCCAGCACATGCAGTGTTGTAGGCTCTAAACACAATCTAGATTATATATATTTCTTTAAAGTGAAACAACATTAAAACCTTTAAAATGTAATTATAAATGAAGCAGAGCATGTATCACAAGAACACAATCAACATTTGCGATCAGAACAACATGATCCAACATTGTTTTTAGGCAGTGCTAAGGTGAAGAGATGAAGGTTAATCAAGGCTCCGTGAATGAGGTCCGGACCTTGATTGGAGAGTCTCTTTGCCTGATTGAACAATTTGGGGCTTCAGTACCTCTCCTAGCTTAGAGCAGAGGGCAAGTGGAACGCACACGCACAAACACTCACACACAGACGCATAAACGTTCATACTAACAGGTCAGATGGTCTGTCAGCCTGGAGCTGCCTCTCACACAGTAACAGTTCTCATGGCTCTATGGAGTACCTCAGTCCTCTACCTTTCTCTCTTCTTGGTGAGTACATAGCACAGTTGAGGAATCCTGTTGTACGTCCATGTAAAAAGGCTGTTACCATTGGGTTGTCATAAGACATTATGCTTGCCTATAAGGTTATTGGAGGTGTGGTAGATGTAAGCTTTGTGTTTTCAATAGCACCATGTCTGTGTCAATACCTTGCCAGTTTGCGTAAGTAAATATACAGTTCATTCATCCAGTTGAGTGTGATAATCAAACTGGTTGGATATATAAAGTCCTGGTTTTCCCTGCTGTTGAGGAAACTCCCGGTGCTTTTGTTGCCATGTCAGAAACATTTGTGGCTGCGGACATGACCTGCGTCATTTCATTTTGCCAAATAGATTTGTAAGGTTGCTTAACTTTTGCTTTTTTGCTGTATTTAGTTTTTTTATGAATCCACTTTTAAGGCTGAATGAAGTGATAAATTACAGAGATTTCTTTCTCGGGTTTTATGAGACATCAACTTCTACAGTTGGTTTTGTGAAAGGGCTCATTTCTGTGTTAACCATAACAGCAATTTGCTTGGGTTGAAGCAATTTGCACTATAAATAATTTGGTCACTATCCTGTTCATGGTTTAGAGATGCCCTTATTTATACTTACAGTCTATCATCAGAACATGATCATCATTATAATCCAAAAGATGTTTGGATGTGCTAATTCTACTATGTCCTAATCCGTAAGGTGGTGGATGGTTGGCATGATCTGGATAACACAGAGTATGACTGTTGGCCAATAGATAACCCTAATGACTACAACATGATCAACTGTGGAGGTACGTTGTGAACATTTTATATTTCACTTACCATTTTGTTTGTCATTAAAGCTTGTGAGGGATATGAAAACTTAAAAAAGGATCAGTGGATGTTAATATTTATCTTGTTTTGTTAATACAAACTCAGCTGATTTTTTGTAAATTATTCTATTTTTTGTCAACCTTACTCTATTGTTGTGAAATTAACTGTAGCTACAATATTGTAGCTCTGTGTACAGTGTTGCTGTGAAGTTACGTATTACTTAAATTTGTCATACATTTAATTCAATGTTTTGTTTTGGTCTCTTTTTGATGGTCATAATTCAACATCTGGCAAGCAGTCATTCAAAACAGATGCATTTGGTGGTCACACAGAACTGATGCATTGTCATGATAATAATGTTGTCACATGTTTGTAAAAAGTGAATGTATGTAATTCTACATACTTGCATGAGTGTGGATGTGCGTACAGTATGTGTGTACACACATGCAATTCTGTGTGTTTGCAGGACTGGAAATGGCCTGGGTGCAGCGACCTCCAGAGAAGGTGACTGACGGAGAGGAATTCAATGTGACATACACTGTGACAGCACCGGATTCATTTTATGAGTATGCAGTCAAGAACAAGATCTTCCAGTTCAGGTGATTGAGCTTGTGTCTGGAATTATTTCTGAGTGGGATGCACCGCAATATCACTGCAATAGATGAAATAAGCTTCCTGTTTATTTTAGAAAGTATTGTAGAAAGTATACAATTTGATGAAGTGTTACAGTAAAATATGTAGAAAATGTAACTGTCTCTCACTAGCTCTCTCTTTCTCTGTATATAGTATAGATACTATAAGACCAAAAGTACGTAAAAAATGTGTTCAGGTCAGGGATCATCTTAAAGCCAATTACCAATGGTGGCTGTTTTTATGGTTTTGGGCAGGAGCCCTTAGTTCAACTGGTGGAATATTAATGCAAAAGCTTTCCTGTTTCACCTTGATAATGCCCACATTATCCCCACAAGTGAGATCCATACAGAAATGTTTTGTTTGATGGTGTTTGTCTGACCCAAACACAATTAAATGCATTTGGGAAACTTTCTAATGCTATCTGCAAGCCAGGTCTGATCACCCAACATCAGTTCCTAGCATTCTTAATGCTTTATTTGGCTAAATGGAAGCAAATTCTGCATCAAGTTCCAGCATTTCTTGAAAAGCCTTCCTGGAAAACAGGTATATAAACAAAGTGGGAACCAACTCCATGTTAAGGCACATAGTTTTAAAATGAGAGATTCAACATGCAGGTATCCGTATACTGAGTGGGGTCCAAATATATAGTCATATAATGTTTACACACACTCACATGAAAGCACAATAACATACCCACATCTTTCCTCAGCAATGCTTCAGAAGCCAAAAGGTTCTGCCATGAACATGACTGCCCTGCCAACTGGAACAATGCCAACGAGATTAACTGCTGTGTTTACCATGCCAACATCCACTCCTGCCCTCTTGCCCTCATGGTTAGAACAGAACCACCAGACAATGGAGGACAAGTGGCTCATTTTAATATGTGTGAATGCATCCAGATTAGTGTTAACACACCTCAAGCTCATCCAACACACACACACACACACACACACAAATAGAAATACAAATTATTAATAATTTTTCTTAATTACCAAAAGCAGTCCAAGTGTAATTCATACAACCTTGATTGCACAATGTGCTCCTTTTAACGTTGGTTTATAAATGTCAACAGAGGCAAGGAGGAATCTGCGGACCATGGATCCCTGATGACGGCAAGATAGTGACACACACAGTGTCCAAAGCAGGAAAGATGAGTCAGCAGCTCTGGACTTCAAAGGTGCTGACTCATGAATGTGGTTCTCCTGTGATTGGTACAAAAAGTTGAAAAAAAGTCCAGCGGCTACTGAAATCGAATCAAATGAGTGCATAGTCATAGCTGGGTGTGCTGTTCATTACACACACTAATCTTTACTCAAGTATTGATTCGTGGTCCCCTCTAGGTGGTTCTGGTCCATGTGGGAGTGACCTCGGTTATCGCTCATATCAAAATAGGACAAATGCATGCAGCGCTGGAGTCCAAGGTGCTGGTTGTCAGTGCCCAAGGTCAGTGTGTCAACATTTATTGTTCTGTACAACATTGGATTCCCTCAAGGCTGCTCATCTGCAAGCTCTTTGTAGCCACTTTTGTACTCAATGCCCAACATCCAAAAATGTTGTTGTGTGATCTAGTCTCCCATTTTAGGACCACCTCTGCCATTCACTATACATGATGGATCAGCGGTATTTTGTTCTTTCATAACACTCATAGGTACTTTCATAACAGTTGCATAGACATCCATTTGAGTGTTTGACAGACAGTCTGTGTGTGTGTGTGTGTGTGTGTGTGTGTATACCAGTGTGTGGGGATGATGTGTGTGAGTTGGAGGAGAGCTGTCTCAACTGCCCAGCAGACTGTGGCGTCTGTCCAATGTCCATTACCATCAAGGTGGCCATCGGACTGCCGGTCGCCCTCTTCTGTTGTGGTTTCATCTTAACCATGGTGGTACGGCACCACGGCAAATGATAACACTGAAAATCTTTGAAAATTTTCATTCTCAGTCAATTTGTCACTTTGTGTCAATATGACACATTTTCAATATTTAATATTTCATAAAACATTGTATTTTTTTTCTGTAGTGGCTCCAGTATCAGAAACAAAAGATGTTTTGGGATGAAAGCTGGATCATCAGTTATAAGAACATAATGTTTGGTATGTTGTTTCAGACCAATATGGTTAGATTTGGTTCTATATACATATCATTTATTTAAAGAATACAAATACTATGGGTGTTGCTGATATGTTAACTAGTCCCCATTCACCTCCCTCTGTATCCTCCCCAGGAAAAGCATGTTACATGGGCTTCTGCAGCACCACCAGTCTACAACCGGTAAAGAGTCACTCCAGTGTCAGCCGAACTACTGATGTGACTGTATGTACTGTGGTCAACAATACCTTCAAACAGGGTTTCATTCAACCTGGCATCTAGTGAGAAGTCCTTCTTTTATATTTCTCTTCTATTTTATTCATTTTAGTCTTTTTCAAATGTTTATCCAAGTATTTATCTGTCTGGTGAATGTCATAAAATCTATTGACTGACAGTGATGGGAGAACTGTAGCAGTGAAACACATCCAAAAGAAACATTTCACACTCACAAAAACCGTTAGGAAGGAAGTGAAAGAAGTAAGGTAAGCTAAGTTCTTATTGAACCAATACAGTGGGCAACTCTTTTGTCAAATACTGTACTTACTAAATGTATTCTGAACTGGAATAATGCCATTTCCTCTGTAAAATATTTCTTATTAGGGAATTGGATCACCCTAACCTCTCTAAATTCATTGGTGGATCTACTGAAGTTCCCTATGTCAGTATTATAACTGAGTACTGTCCTAAAGGAAGTCTTGCTGATGTCCTACTCAATGAGGACATCCCAATCAACTGGGGATTCAGGTGAATAAATTAATCTGATTAGATCAGTTTGACATTTTCTACAGATAATCTTGAGATATTCTACAGCAAAAACTCATTCTGCCTGCTTTGTGTACTGATAATTAGGTTGTCCTTCGCCACTGACATAGCACGGGGCATGACTTATCTTCACCAACACAAAATGTTTCATGGGAGACTCCACTCAAGAAACTGCATCATTGATGACCGCTGGGTCTGCAAGATCTCAGGTGATCACAATTATTTAATCTACTTTATCATGGCAGGATTGTTCATAAAGGTAGGTTGATGTCTCACTTTAAATCTTTTACAAATCATTGAGGTGGATTCTGTGGATTCACTTGGTTGTGACTACTATGGCAGATATGGACAAAGACAGGTGAAGGCAATTTATTTTCCTAGACTATGGGCTTACGGCATACAGAAAGGAGGACTTTGAGGCAGTCAGCAATGGGTTCCACTGTGTGGATATCTGCCGTATATACTGCGCCCCCGAGGTCCTTCTGGGAAGCAGCTCCAGTATCACTCCAGCGGCTGACATTTACAGGTAATTACAAGAATTCTTGGCACCGGTTGAAAAGATTTTTCATTTATCTGGATTCATGATTTGAAATAGTATCTGTAATGAATTGTGTATAAGTATATGTATACAGCGTTCTT